>NW_027282041.1:0-92816 GCF_046629955.1 Centroberyx affinis | reverse complement strand
CACACACTATATAACAAGCAGTATCTATGACCATGTTTACCAAATAGTTTGAGCTACCAATTTAACAAATCTGACAAATTTAACAGTTTTTTTTTTTGTTTTTTTGCTTTTTTATTTGCCTGTACCCAAGAATAACCTCTTTAGTTGCTTTTTAAAACTGTCTTTACTCGTTGCTTGAGTAATTAAGTATGGCAAACCACTCCAATGAGAGATGGCTCTATACATACAGTAACAGCACAGCATTGTGAGCCGCCAGCTTTTGTCGGGGAGGAAGAGGCGATAAAGTTCCAGTCTTCGATTTGGTTGTCACTCTCCCAACATGGCGGCCTGTCCCTTGTAGCCATTTGTGAGCACTTTCCGAACACAATGCGACAGGCCTTTATTAAAGAGTGATTATAAAAAAAAGTGCTCGGTGTGAGCGCGCCGCAGCAGCTCGCTCACCCCTGTCCTCGCCGCGGCGGGTACAGATGGCGTGCGCGCGTACGTAAACAGCACCCTGCGCCCCCGGGACCCGATGATAAACACACGGCTCTATTAAGAAACACAAAGAGGAAAATGAGTTAGCGGACGGCTATGTGAGCCAGCCAGACAGAAAATCCACAGCAGAGGTAATGATGCTGAACGCTCGGCTCCTGTCCCCCTCCCCTCCCCTCCCCTCCCGACCGTAATTAATCAAGTCGTGCGGATGTACAGTATGCAGGGGGCTCGCACACACACACACACACACACACACACACACACACAGAGACGGTGCCCTGGTTCCTCTGTGTTTATAGTTAACAGGTGTCAGATGAATGCTGCATCCTTGAATCTGTCTGGCTGTATCCTTGCCTCAGACCCTTGAAACAGACGGGTAGATGGATGGATGGATTGCTGCCAACGTGACTCTCCATTTTCTCCCCACATTAATTTCTGACCCTGTAACAACGCATTATGTAATGACTCGACAAAATGTAATAAATTTTCACTTCATTATGTAATAACACCCGCATTTTGTAATAATCTGCTGCATTTTGTAATACACAGCCTGAACGCAATATGTGATAAATTTGATGGTCTTTTTGGGGAGCTCTGTCAAAAGACCACTGCAGTAGTCTGCTAGAAATAAAAGCCTGAATGAGTTTTTCCAGGTCGGCTTTTGACATGAAGTCCCTGAGTTTGTCTGTATTTATAAGATGATAAAAAGCTGCTCTTGTTACTGCTTTTATGTGGCTATTTAGACTAAGATCAGAGTTGAATTTAGCTTAATTGTTAAAAATATAACATGTGTACAGATGAAGACATCCATTTTGGTTGGTTATTACATAATGCACTGTATTATTACATTTTCATCATAAAAAAAAGTGCATCTCCCGCATTTTTTAATAACCACCACAATATGTAAAAATGTTTACAAAATGCGAGGAAATTTATTACATATTGCATTCAAGCTGCGTATTACAAAATGCGGCAGATTATTACAAAATGCGGGTGTTATTACATAATGCGGTGTTACAGACCCTGAAACATACTTAACGTACAAATGATGAATGTTAAATGATATACAGAGAGCAAAGAAGTCGATTGACAGAGAGAGTTGTGGAATTGTATTTGATATTTACACTGTGGTCTTGTTAGTCGACCAAAGCTGACCTGGTTTCAGGATCTGCCTGATGTTCCTGCTACAAGGACGTTTGTCTCCGAGCGTCAACTATCAGGAATATGGAGACATCTTGTCATTTATCGATCATATACATAACTGACCACTATACAGATCACAGCTCTCTCTCAGTACAGAGAGACTGACATCACTGACTCTGTTCATGTTGTTCATTAAACATCTGCTTATTGATCAGATCGACTCCTGTCTGTTCCTGCGCTCTGCTATCAATATCACCATATGACATAGTAGAGCCTACTGGTTGATCTGACGTTTGAAGTATGTGTATTGGCTTGGAAGGCAGAGAACACACACACACACACACACACACCCCCTCACCATCACTTCCCCAACCTCTTCCTCCATCCCTTCCTCCCCTCCCCCTTCGCTTCCCCCTCACCTAACTAAACCTCATCATTAGCTGTGGCCAGGCAGACATCAGACAGATCAGGTTTCATTAAGATTGACGCCCCCCCCCCCCCCCCCCCCCCCCCCCCCCCAACACACACACACACACACACACACCACACCCCCCCCCAGCCCTCCCCCCTCCCCCCTCTCTCTTTCCCCCTCACCTAACTAAACCTGATCATTAGCTGTATCCAGCAGACATCAGACAGAGCCAGCTTCATTAAGACTGGAGATTGGCGTTTGCTGTCCATGGAGCATCTCTCCTTTTTCTGTGTTTTTCTCTCTCTCTCTCTCTCTCTCTCTCTCTCTCTCCCTATTTGATTTTTGAACTGCAGGCGACGCCACGTCAACCTCGGCAACACAGCGGCCTCTGATCAATGGATTTCGCCCAAAACGTGGCCGCATACAGATGAAGCCATTACAGCCCCGCTCTGTGCTGCGTGCTCGCTGAACTGCCGCTGAGCTGTTGCTCCTCGTCTCCAAAAGGAACCGTTCGGAAAAGGTCAAGTTTTGCTCTCTTTTCAGATGTCAGAATTTATAAGGAATGCCTCGGTAACTAGGCGGTTGAAAGCGGTGAGGTTTCGTGTTAATTTGCTTCTGCACCAGAACGTACACATGCAGAATAGATGCAGGAGAAAAAGCACGAGGGGGGGGGGGGGACTTCTGAACTTCCTACCACTGTATGCACGATTCAGGCAGGAGAAATCGACAGGTGTTTTTTCTCTCTGATCTCTCCCTCGTTATTTGCGCTCTTCCTCCTCCTCCTCGCTTCCTCCTCCTCTTGTCCAGCCACCGCTCTGTTTCTCTTCTTAACTTTGTTTTCCGTCTTTCTGGATTGCTCCCTCACTTCCCTCCACACTCACTTCCCTCCCTGCCCATTCCTCCAACTGTCTCCTATCTCCTCATCGCTCCTACGTCCTTTTCTCCCCTCCCTCCCTCCCTCCTCTCCTTCTCTGTCATGCTGATAGTGAGGCTGCTGCTGATGATAAGACAGTTCAGTGTGGCTCTAGCCTGCTGACAGCAGTTTTCTATAGCAGCAAAAGCAACGAGAGCATCAAGAAAAAACTGCCTTAAAGCTGCAATATGCAACTTTTTACACGTTAAATAACAATAAATAACATTATCATTGTGTGTCTGTCTGTGACCCTGTGTGTTCTTGCCTTAATCCTGAAATTGGCTTTCCGGTGATGTTCGGGACATTTTGGGGCGTATACCATGTGTTGTGGGCGTGGCCAGCTGTGATCTGGGTTGTCATAGCAACAACAACAGCAGAAAGCGGTAGAGAAAGAAAGTACAACGTAGCTAAACCTTCAGCAGGCAAAACCCGCTCAAAAACACGGTGAACATCAGCGTTGCTTTTTTATTGCAGATTGTCTGCTTCTTCAACACCTGTGTTGGATTTACGGTGCCGGTTACCTCAGCTTCAGGATAGATGACAGATCATCAAGATGAGTGACAGGTGTCAGAGTTGACCAAGTGAGGGGCAGGGGGGGCGGGACTAGCAAGCCTCAAGGCGAATAGTGGCACATTGTAGCTTTAACTGGGTTTATTAAATGATAATTGGATTCCTGCCATGCTTAGAGGAATAGATTCATAATTTGTGATTCCCATGACAGCCACACCAGTTTGAGTTTATTTGAATTATGGTAAACAACCCAATCAAATAAATAAATCAGATGTTTAAATACCCTGCACATCACAAATGGGGATGATGTGTTGATGACTGCTTTCTACACTCAGAATGTGTTGTACCAAGGTTAACAGCCCAGAATTAATGTCAAGAATGGTTTCCACACAGATGCTCAATGTCACAGACCATGCAAAAACAATTATTTTATATGCAAAGAGGAAAAGGAACATTTCAGCATTTAAGTGTCTTATAGCCAGTGTCAGTGTCAGTGTCTTATAGCTTTGGGCAGCCCCACCTGTAAGCAGTTACACCGTTGTGCACAAGAATTCAGAGTCAGTGTGTTGTTTGTTGTATTCTTCCTCTTTACAGTTAAATGTTTGGGCATCCTTTGAGTGTGGAAACCCTTCCTGACATGATTTCTGGGCTGTTACAAAATCAGAACTAAGGAAAAGTGCATATGTCAGAACATGGATGCCCAAACGTTTTGACGTGGAGAGCTGAGGGCTGAAGTGTGAGAAGACAGCAGGCAACATTTGTCTCTTTCTCTGTCATCATGGTTGTTCTTGTAATAAGCATGCATCTCAAAATCAACCGTCTGATGTAATTTAACGGAGATAAAAATAGATCTGTGAGAGCTGCTTCAAGGAGGCTTTGCTGATCTGATCCCTGGAAAAGCTGGATGTGATGCGGCATATTAAACGCACAAATGCAGATGTGTATACACACACACACACACACACACATAAACAGTGATCCACAGAGAGTCCAGACACCCGGCTTTAGGGAGTGAAAGTAAAAGGGTGAGACACATGAGGGCGTCACGGCAGTACAACCTTTCAAGGAGTCGGACTATTGCAAAGCTTAATGCTGCAATCCATTGGAAGTCGGAAGCCGATAGTTCCGAGTTGGTATTCCTGACTTCAAATCTAAATGCGTTCCAGTGCGTCTGCTCGGGAAAACATGGACACCCTTTGCCCATTAACATTAACGGTAGCTATCTGACAGTTCTCGTAACGTAGCAGGCTAGTTCATACAGGAAACACTTCTATCTAGTAACGAAGCACAAGTCAACTGAATTACGTTACAAAATGGAAACTACAACGTTGTTACAACACCTTTTCCTAACACAAAAACTACATATCAAGTAAAATTTATATCAAAAATAAAAGTTTTACTAAGTACACATTGATGCAAATTAACCCTCTAGACCCCAGTAGAAGTCTAGAATGTTGCTGCAGTTCACTGAGAATTCTCACTTAAATCAGCATTTTCTTGCTCAACCCGGGGAAAATCAAACATCTCAGTGTCACCAGATACATTTTCCGGTTCCGGTTCATCGATGACAACTTGAAGTATATATAAAACAAAGCTGATAACTTGATTTTCAGTTTTTGGTACATTTTAAACGATTTCAAAATGACGGGCACTCTTGGGTGCTATAGTGAACTATAGAACGGGCGCTCTTGGGCGCTATGGGGTCTAGGGGTTTAAGGGAATTCAGTTTACTTGTCACCGTGTGCGCCGCCATCCTGCTGTGACGTCAGCTGTGTTTATGTCGGAGAACTCGGGCGGGATGGATCTTGTCCGAATTTCCGACTGGGAACTCCGACTTTGAACGACCGTTCTGTTGCACCTTTCCGTGTCGGAAGTCGTTTTTGTTCCGAGCACAATGGGATACATTATAAGATGAAATACATTATAATAAACAGATATAAACAGATGGAATACATTATAAGATGATGATGAATATTACAAAGCAGAAGGAGTAGTAGTGTTAGAAAAATGGCAGTTCATTTCATTTCATTTATTTATATGGCTCAAGACCATGATCACATGGTATGGAGCACAAACAAAACATACAATAATAACAAAACGATAGCACACGGCATGGCTGAAGTACAACAAATGTTATTTGAACAGAGGAAGGACATTCTTCAAAAAGGCACCTAATTTACAAATAAGTTTCGGCCTATCTGATTGTAATAACAAAATTAATTTAAACATAGATGGGCGATTTAAATAATACTTTGGCAAATACCTTTCTCTATA
The DNA here is from genome assembly GCF_046629955.1 of Centroberyx affinis. Classification (NCBI taxonomy): domain Eukaryota; kingdom Metazoa; phylum Chordata; class Actinopteri; order Beryciformes; family Berycidae; genus Centroberyx; species Centroberyx affinis. Next base: position 87,087 of record NW_027282041.1, on the reverse strand, counting down.
ATTAATTATGTTTACATTCTTGCATTCAAACAAAATATGATACTCGTCTCCCACACGGTTATCATTACAGAGGTCGCAAATCCTCTGGTTTCTATCCAGCCCTTTATATCGTCCAATGACCTTGGGGATTCTGGTGTTGTTCACCCTGAAGTTACAGTCCATGACAGATTTTCCTTTGGGACAATAAAGTTTAAAGTAACCCACTAACAATACTACCACCACTACTAATAAAAATAATAAAATCAATAATAATTTTAATAAAGAGATGACAAATGAGTTGTTCATCAGACAGTTTCAATAGAAAGAGGGCAACTGGAGGACAGTAGGAGACGGTGTGGGCGTTTTGTTTAGACGGTGAAATGATAGGGAGGCAGTGAGGGAGAGGCGGGTCGATTTAGCACCAAGTGTCTAATTTGCCGCAGGGTGAAAATAAGCAGCTTAAAAGCATATGAAGTTGCTCTCTGTCAGATGGTCCTGTGTTATTTGACAGCAGGCTGTAATTACCCTGTCTGGACTTTATTGCGCTGTGCATTTCAGCGTCGGGAGAGACGAAATGAAAAGAGAGAGGAGTGGAAGCAAAGAGAGGATGTGTCAAAGGAGGATGATGGAGCTCTGGAGGGAGAAAGAATGTTTATATTTCTGGGCCACAGTTTACTACAGCAAATCCCTAGGATGGTATTGCATGGGCGTGAGATGGACCTTGTGAAGGCAATACTTCAGACTTGACTTGGGGTCTGGTGACTCGGGACTCGACTTTGACTTGTACTTTGATGACTTGAAAGGGTTTCTAAAGTCTTGACTTGAGGTCTTGTGTTTGTGTAAATGACTTAGATTGAAAGTGATGAGATTTGTTCCAGCAGACGACAGAATTTAAATTCTGTTTTCTGAATTTGTATGGAATGATTGAATTTATTGAAGTTGAAACTGATTATAGAAATCAAACTCATGATGCTCTTACCAAGTTTTTATCCTATTAAAACCATATTGCATTGAAAAGTCCTAGATATTTAGTTTTCTTTAAGATATTAAATTGATACTGGACTCTTGATTTGTTCTGACTTGACTTGCTGTTCTACATTTAGACTTGAGACTTGACATTAATGACATGGACTTGACTTGGTAATCTACATTCAGTCTTGGGACCTGACTTGAGACTTGAGACTTGTGCCTCAAGACTTGAGACTGACTTGGGACTCGAGCAAAGTTGACTTGGTCACACCTCTGGACAAAAAGAAAAACTTGCAAGATCATTGCAGCCCAATGGTTTGTCCATCTTTCTTAGTGGCTACCCCAAGACATGAGATGCTGGAGCAGGTTTTGACAGCAGTTGGATTAACACAGTGGCTCATGCCCCCCTTTGGAGGAAGAACAATTTTCATGCCCCCTGCCCCAACAAAATGGTGGCAAAATGGGCCAAGTTTAACTTTACTGAAATAACATCAAGATCATGAACATTCCTTTCAACTTTCTTTCAGTAATTTACGTTGTGCAAATAAAAAAAAGCAACTTCCACTTCAACTTTATCAAACCACTTTTTGTGACATTTGTTACTAGATTGCTCCATCAGTCTGTGTGCTTTTTCAAAAATAGAGAAAAATCTAATAAAATGTGCAATCACTTTGCTAGAACGATAACAATAAAGTTCACTAGATTGCTCCATCAATCTGTGTGATTTTTCAAAAATTTGTTGGGTTCTCATACTGTCAGCTGCCAGAGTTTTCAGACATAAAATACACACTGGTCTCAGAAACGCTGGATTAACAATACAAGGTGTCTTTCTGAACAAAAATCACCGTTTGACATAGTTTGTGTCAAATAATGCAATTGGCTGCAGTTTGTGAGTGTTATGTTAATGATAGTGATTACTGCATGTTTACATAGAGCAATGGATAGCAACAGGTCTTTTAACAACAAGGACATTATGAACGACTTTTTGATTCTCTAAAAAAAACCAAAGACTTTTGGCCATCTCTAATCTGTAGTCATCCTAAACAGACTGCAGTTAGAGAGAAAGACAAAGGGAGAGGCATGGAAAGATCAGCAGAGCGAGAGAAAATGAGGGAAATAAGAGTAAAGACAGATGAAGGATGCAAAGGAAAGATTTACTGTAGAGAGGGGAAATGAGTTATACAGTCAGTAAGTAAGGATGGGGGAGGAAAGAAATAAAGAAAGACTGATGGGAGGGAAGAAATAGAAGCAACAATAAGTACAGAGGCCGGAGAAAACTAAACTGTACAGAAGGTAGGCCTGGTTTGCTGGTTCTGGCTGGTCCTCCTGTCTTCAGCCACCCAGCTGTCAGTTTGGATCGGGCCGGCCTCCCCACAGATCCCAGCAGCCACATACAACTACTGCCAATTTTATTGAGAAAGTTGTTTTCTAAAAGTAATTTATTACCAGTAAATTAAAAACCCAATTCATTGGGTTACTCGGGCTGCAGTCTGCCTCCAAAGCACTGGCAAAGCCTGGGTCATGATGGATCCAGGCGGGGGATTTTGTAAATGTGCCTTGAACAAATTTTTGATAATTTCTGTGGAAGAAAACTCAGGAGGAGAGAGTGGCAGTTGGACAGGTTTATTCAATCTGCAGGTTGGGAGCCAAGGAACTCAAAATCTGGACGATTACACAGAGTTTTATAGTGTTGAATATTCATGATTATGTTAATACAGATAGAAAATAATAAAGCTATTGGCCAGAAAGTGTAAAGTCATGCGAACAAGACTAGCATTTTAAGGAGATGTGTAATAAGAGGTTATATTTTGTCAGTGTTATCTACGGGATTTGGGCATTTGCACATTCCAGGCTGCATGTTAGTTTAGAGTTTAATCTTATAATGGTGAAGCAGATTCAGTATTCTTGAGTTTTAGGCACTTAAGGTGTAAATATGGGTCAAAAGTCACGTATTAAGTGAGCATGTAGGAATGCTGCTTAGTACTTAGTTTCTTCCTCAACATTTCCATCAGCCATTTTTAGTAAGAGGGAGCCACTTTTCACTCTTAGAAGGTCCACCGATTAACCTGGGTGGTCAAAGTTAGAAATTTTGACCCGCAATTATCCAAAACTAGCACCCAGAGACAGAAGAAACAAAGCACTGAAGAGAGATGAGCACTTTTCGGAGCCACTTAAACATCAATACCACAGCTTTGTGAAACGTTTGAAAGGATCTTTGCCTTTACTTCTTCTTCCCCTCCTCCTCCTCCTCCTCCTCCTCCTCCGTCCGAATCCCATTAAGTTGACGTGGGAGGGAGTTCCTCCGTGCCGGTGGTGCATCTGCAAGACCTGCCGCTGTTGTCCAGGACAGATGTGATGTTTTATTAATGTCTGGCCCTTTCAGGATGGGTAAAGGAAGGACGGGCCTGTGGTAGGTGGATGTTCTCTTGGGCAATTAGACTGAGACTCTTCTGTTCACCTGCTCCATTTATCAGCCTCCCCCTGGCATCACTTCTCTCTCCCCCCTGTGTGATCCATTGCATTGTTCTGCCTTTTCCGCTGCTATATATGATTCTCAGCTCCATCTTCTTCTTCTTCTTCTTCTTCTTCCTCTCCTATTCAAAGCCCCTCGAGTCGATTTTCTGCTCTGTCCTCGCTGACAATCTCCTCTAACAGAAGGGATGATTACATTTCCCACTGCTGCAAATTTCCTGCATCTCTATAAAGGCCTTTTTAGAGCAGTATTCACCTGGCTGGGAGCTCTCTCTCTCTCTTTCTCTCTCTCTCTCTCTCTCTCATATTGATTTGTGAAGCTTGTATTGTAGCATTTTATAAAAATGTGCCCATTATGCTTTGTGTTTCTGCCACTTGAGGAGCCGTCACGTGACTACAGCATGTGGATCTATTTACTCTGCTGTGAACACAAGGGTCCTTGACAACTGCCACCGATCTGATGAGTTTATAAAACCTGAGTCGTGAATAGCAGGAAAACATTGTGGATGATTAAGTACAGCAGGTTTCCCACGTGCACAAAAGAATGAGAAACAGCTGGAAAAAAATCTGATAATTTTACATTAATAATATGCAGTGCTAAAAAAAAACAAAAAAAAACAAAACAAGAAAAAAGATGTAAACCCGTGACAAAGCAGATGTAACATCAAACTAGCAAATCATCAACATTCTTACCAAACCATTATTCTACAGGGTGGCAGCAGCCTGCAGCTTAGTTGGGAATCTGGGTGGAGAAACGCTCTCCCTGCCTTAAACAGGACAAATGATTTGCCCTTTAGCAAAGCACTGAAGCCCCAGCTGCTCAGACACCAACAGCAAAATACCGTGGCTCCCAGGTGTGAATATGTGCAGCTGTATGAAGCAGGGTCTTTCTGGAAAAGAGCATTAACGCTGAGTCATCCTTCCCTGGATGAACAGGGAGCCGAAGCCCTCCTGCGGTTGACTAGCCGCTAAGTGGCCTGTCAAAGTGGTCTGTCTTCTGCAACTAAACAAAGCAACAAACGGTGTTGAGATTCACCTCTCGACTCACTTTTACATAAGCGTTTAGACGATTTCAAGTTTCTGTTATTTTAGAAACTTACAGAAAAGAGTTTATTTGTAACGATGGAGAACTAAAACTTCGAATGAACCAACTGTTGATAGCAGCTGATCCTCCTGAGTAGGGACCAGACGCTGGTTTTCACCTGTTGAGATGCAGTTTGGGACATCGCTAAATTCTGAGGTCATGCTCTGCGGAACATTCCTAAAAGCCTGCTGGGTAATGTAGTTCGGTAACTAATTTGTTGTATGTTGTATAATACTGAATGGATTTTTGTGAAATTAAGCCAAACGAGATGTGTTGCTGCTTACTACATCATGCTTTTTAGATCGTTCATATCTAGGGTAAAGTCAACCCAATGGTTGACGGGAATGATAAAATCAAAGCAAAAAACCAACCTCAACCGTAAAAGATCTGAAAAATGACAGGCCTACTTTATGATCTTGAATTCCTCTCAAAAGTAATATGAAGAGCCACGGCACAGCAGCTGACTCACTTTGCCCATTCAGACAATATCTTTGGCCAGATCTCCTCATATTTGCGAGTGTGCACTTGGACTCGTTTGTTTTGTGGTTTGTTTGTGAGGGGATTGGCAGGAGAGGGACAGTGTAATGGAGATTTGCCCAGAAAGTCTCCTTAATCCATTATTATAACAGACATGATGACTGTTCTTAACCTTCACAGAGACACGAAACAGCTTTGACATTCTGCTCTCTCTGTCCTCTTCTATTTATAAATCCATTCAAACTGAACCAAGTTGCTGATGGCGTAAAACTGAACCAAATTATAGTACTTTATATTTATTATAGAACCCCACTTGTTCCTCGTGTTGAATGGAAGGCAATTCATTTAGTGGTAAGGAGACTTTAAGTGGCGATCCGCAAGATTGTTGTTTGTTTGATTTTGTCTCCATCTTTGTTGCTCAGCCTCATCACTGTGGTGTTTCTGCACTGCACTGCCCAGAGATCACCTGTCAATCAAACAGAGTGGGCGGAGCTTGGATTTTCTGTTGCTGCAGTTTGAGTTTCTGTAGGTGGCGCTCTTTTCTTTGTCTGTTCAGCTTAGATGAAGTGGATATAATCAGTATTAGTAGTATTAGTATCGTAAAAAAAATAAAAAATTCAGCCCAGTTTTTCCAAATTAATGACATCTTTTCTCATAATTCTAAGAAAAGATCTTGTAATCCATTCTGTGATAATGATCTTGATAAATCTGGGCGGAGATGATGATGATGTGTGTTTGTTGAGCTGCATTTCACAGAAGGCCAACATGACACAGCTGTTTCATTTTTTTAATCTAGTTTTATTTCCGTCTTGGTTTGAGACACTGGGAGATACTGAGATTAAGAGATACAGAGATTACAAGATCTTTTCTCAGAATTACAAGATATTATATCAGAATTATGAGAAAGGATTAATTCGGAAAAACTGGGCTGAATTTTTATTTTTCCAGGTGAATGCAATACGCTTCCGTAATATCAAACGGCACCGGAGGGTTTCAAAACAGAAAGCCTGCAATCTTTAAAGTCCTTTTGCTTCTGCTCTATTTTCTGCGTCTGCTTTATCTTTATTCTCAACAGAAAGGATTCGCTGTTGTGAACTCCTGACGTCGCTCAGAGCTCCACATGTTTACCTAAGCGCTACGCATTGAAGATTTGTTCACCTTTAACAGAGCGCTGCTGGTTAAAACGACGTGCCTGGCAGACAGGAGGTGGATGGAGAACTAAATATAAAGATTCAGGTGTTGTCGTCTTTTTCATGGGATGTTTCTGCCGTGCTGCTCTGGGGTTTGGAGAGAACGACACCGGAAACAAGGTGGACAAGGCACAGACAGGTAGTTTGATTACCCTGGCAGAGGTAATAAAAGAAAGAAACTGATTGATTTCTTTTGGAGGAAATTCTGTGGAAAAATTGGAAAAATGTGTTAAAGTGGATACAGACAACTTTTCAACTTTCCCCCCGTTGTCCCCCTCTAGCGCTTCCAAGTGGTATTGTTGTTTGCGCCGCTGTTGCAAAGACAACCGGATCGCTTTCTGTTAGAGCCTAGCTCTGTGCAACAGAACAAACCATCTGTCTGCTTATCAACTCCTTGATCATAACACAATATAGTAACTTTCACCACTGCTCATTTTAGAAAGGCCACTGCAAGAAAACGTGTTCTTTGATTATCAAACGGACAATGGATCATTTGTTTGTTTCTGGCTGCTAGCGTTAGCGTTAGCTAGTGTTAGCAACATGGCTAAAGTTGCTAACGCTAGCTACAATAGCTAACGCTAGCAGCCAGAAACAAACATAGTTAGATGTTTGTTTCTTTTGTTGGTTGGCTGGTGCTGGCGTCCTTGTAGCTCCTGGTTCGTTTTCTGGCTGCTAGCGCTACCGCTAGCAGCCAGAAACATTAGCAACATGGCTAACGCTATCACCAGCAGCCTGCTACTGTCCAAACTACTACTGTCCAAAGCAAGAAACAATCCCAACTAGAAACCCTGATCTCAGTGCTATGATAGAGGGCAGTGTTTCCACTGTCACAGCGGTTGTTCCACCGTCCGCCATTTCCGCTACTGGGGATAGCTACCATTTTTTTTTTTTTTTTTACTGGGGATAGCTACCGGACCTCTGTTGGTTGCGCAATGGATGACGCACTTTCTTTGTGCCGTAAGTCAAGCCTTCATTCTCCCGGGAGATCGTACCCGGTGGCAGACAGAATTGCATAGTGAAAGCGAGGCTTATAGGGAACCAATCTAAACGCTGATGGTGTCATTATTCTATAGCCATTACACTGTGCAATCAACATTTACTTCATAATGATAAGTTAAAGCAAAAAGTTGAAGTAAAAAGTGTCTCATTTAAAATGTCCTCAGAGTAAAAGTTACCGAGTTGCTTTTTAGAAAAGATAACGTTGTTAGCTGTGATCTTTTGTGATTCTAAAAGGAGAGAGGACAAGAGAGTTCATACTGATTCTTTTAGTTGGAAAATTTTGAAATTGTATGTAAACCTTTATTTAAGTCTCGGGCGCACTGAGTGATGAATCCTCATTTACAATACAGTCGAAAATACTCGACAATCAAATTAAGTCAATCAATCACCATTAAAACGAAGCAAGTAAATACAGTATTACAAAAAAAAAGACAAAATAAAATGTGCAAACCAAGTAAAGCCAGATTACTTGGTTCAGTTTCTGATGCTTCTGTAGAGTCACAAAATCTGTATGGATGTGATTTAAAATGTAGTGAAATACAATACAATACAATACAATACAATACAATACTTCAGTAAAAAAAAAAGTACACAACAAAGCTAAATGTAATTAGTTACTCCCTCCCTTGGGTTTGTCACATGTCTTCTGTCTCTCTCCCATCTTCCCCGTCTCTCTTTACTGTGACTGCAGATGAAGCAGAAATGCCATGAAATGAACTTTAAAAAATGTGTTGAAAACGTTCTGACAATTCATTTTTCGTTGCTCCGGTCAGCGTGTGGCCCTGATGAACACTTTGCTCTGGGTTATTTTTTCCTGCCCTATGATATTCATCAATAAAGCAACTCTTACTCCAACTGTTACTCCTGTTTCGAACAGCTTGAGTTCTTATTGAGCAACTTTTTCTTAGTGCTTGCTGCACCGAATCGCTGAGGGCAGAAAATTGAGCGAAAGAGCAAAGCAAAAAAACTGCCTCTTTGAATGGGTAACAGTGGGAAGTGTGGAGGTCTTGAGGGAAATGTAGCTATGTAACCCTGAAGTGTTTGTGGATGCCTGGAGTTCAGCAGTGCCTTCCTCAGAAGTGGCAGAAGCAGGAAAGCAGCAGTTAATTCAAACACACCATGTGGAAAGCTGACTTCTTTAAAGTCACACTGAAATGAAAAATGTGACTGACTTTTTAGCTCATTCTAACTATCATAACATACACCTATTTGACAATTTATGCCAAAAAAAAAAGACAAAAAAAAGAATATTTTATTGTATTGTTATATCAAAATCTCATTACTTTTACTTCCTGGAAAACTTTTAAGTGGTGACATCATCATGTACCATGAGGCGACATAAAGCCAACCAATAAAACCATCAGATTTTTGTTCAATCGCGCCCCTCTGCCCTTCCCATCAAATAAAACTGCATTTCTCTCGCTGACTGATCTCCCATTGGTTTACACTTTTGAATGACCCCTCCCTCCTGTGGTATGTCCCGCCCCAACATCCTGTTTCAACAGCAAATACATCACATGAGGGGAGAAAGATGCTCTCAAAATGAGGTTTCATTGTGACTTTAAAGGAAATTCTACCCAAAATCAAAAATCTACTGTAATAACCTTTTGGTATTGACTTGTGAACATGACTGTGTCGCTCCTGAAGACAGAAACAAAAGAGCCCAGACTGTCTTCAGAAGAGCTGAATGCGGGCGTTGCACATTTGTCAAGTGGGAGAATGACTTTGTGTTTGTAAGTGTCTGAAATTCATTTGGGTATAAAAGCTCAAACAGCCATTTAATCCAAAGTGAGTCTCTCAGCAGCAGGATGAGTCACGATTATCAAGACTCAAGATTCTAAAAATAAGATGAGGATCAGTGGATGTTCAGTATGTTTAATAATCGATTTCACTTTGTTCACCAACATCAAGAAGCTCTATGAGAAACCGTCTTCTTCTGTTCCAAATGGATTATTTAAACAAAAGCAACACATCAGACAAGCCAAGGCCGCAGAAAGACAACAGACTGAAGCAGACGAAATGAGCAGCAGAACAATCAGGATCGATCCTCATGTTTTGTATTAGTCTGCTGCTTTTTTTATTTTATTTTATTTTATTTTCCTTTTTTTCAACAACATAACAACTTTGTAATACATTCAGTGTGAAAAACCAAAATACAAAATATGCATGTTGTCCATTCTTATATTCTCCCCGACGTACATAAACAAACGGCAAAATGGATTAAAGATGTAAACACAAATACACATACATTCATACAAACAAATAGACGTATATATTAGTCACGGTTGTCTATAGCCAATCTATATTGTAATTTGGTTTGAATAAGAATCAGTTATGGAAGAGTACACAGTTTTAGTGTTTTCATATATGTCAGAAATGGTTGCCATGTCTTATAAAATTTACCTGTAGAGCCACCCAATGTACACTTTATTTTCTCCATGTGTAAAAACCTCATAAGGTCTCCAGCCCACTGGACATGTGTGGGAGAGGCCTCCTGCTTCCACTTCATAAGTATAAGGCGTCTAGCAATTACGGAAGCAAAGGCAATAGCATTTGAGTAATGACTGGGAAGGAGCATGTCCTCTGGTACTACTCCGAAAATTGCAATCAAAGGGGAAGGGGTAAATTTGACTCCAAAAACCTCAGAAAATGTATCAAATATAGATGTCAAATAATTATGAAGATTTGGACAAGTCCAAAAAGAATGAATGAGGGACCCTGTTACTGTCTTACATCTGTTGCATAAAGTCAAAGTCAAAGTCAAATTTATTTATACAGCACATTTCATACACAGGGCAACACAATGTGCTTTACATAAAAAGACAATACAGTATACATATGCAATATGCATCAACAAGTGTTAGTGCAAAATATGCCAATGTCAAAATATACAAAACACATATACATTAAGAACTTAGCCATCGACTGTTGTGAAAAGAAAGGTTTTTAACCTGGTTTTAAAGGTGTTCAGTGTGGGGGCCTCTCTCAGGTCCTCAGGCAGGGCGTTCCATCTACTTGGGGCATAAATACAAAAGGCAGCATCCCCTGCTTTGGAGTTAGTGCGAGGGACGGTTAAAAGACCGCTGCCTGTGGACCTGAGAGTTCTTGCTGGTTTGTATCTAATTAGCATGTCTGTTATATACTGAGGTGCAAGGCCATTTAGAGCTTTGTAAACAAGTAGTAGAATTTTAAAATCGATTCTAGTTTTGACAGGGAGCCAATGCAGGGATCTAAGAACCGGCGTAATGTGTTCAGACTTTTTAGTTCCGGTGAGAACGCGTTCAGCTGCATTTTGTATTTACTGTAGTCGCCGCACAGCTGATTTTGGGAGGCCGGTGAAAAGACCATTACAGTAGTCTAGTCTACTTGTTATAAATGCATGAATTAATTTCTCAGAGTCTGATTTTGATAGAAAGCCCCTCAGTTTTGAAATGTTTTTTAGATGGTAGAAGGCTGATCTTGTGAGTTGATTGATATGGCTCTTAAAATTTAGATCGCCGTCTATGATTACACCCAGATTTCTAGCTTCACTTTTGCTCTCCAGAGACAGAGAACTGAGATGAGCTGCAATTTTCTGTCTCTGAGCCTTTGCACCAAAGATGAGTATTTCTGTTTTGTCTTTGTTCAGTTGTAAAAAGTTCTGTGACATCCATAGATTAATATCAGCAATACACTGAGTTAGGGAATGTATGGGATCTAGGTCATCGTGGGATAGGGATATGTACAGTTGTGAATCATCTGCATAATTATGGTAGTTTATTTTGTGTTTCTGTATGACATGTGCGAGTGGGAGCATATACAGATTAAACAGTAGTGGTCCAAGAATCGAACCTTGGGGTACTCCACACATAATACTCATTCTTTCCGAGGCAAAGTCGCCAATGGACACAAAGAACTGCCTGTCCTGTATGTAGGATCTGAACCAGTTTAGAACCAGGCCGGATAGGCCGACCCATTTTTCTAACCTCTGTAGTAAAATGTCATGGTCAACAGTGTCGAAAGCGGCACTGAGATCCAGGAGCACAAGAACAGATAGTTTATTGGAGTCTGTGTTTATATGCAGATCGTTCACAACTTTGATAAGTGCTGTTTTTGTGCTATGGTGAGATCGAAAACCAGATTGATAAGTGTCTAGAAGGCTGTTTGATGTTAGATAGTTATTAAGCTGAGAATAAACTGTTTTTTCAAGTATTTTGCTGAGGAATGGTAAGTTGGAGATGGGCCTATAGTTAGCAATAACTGTTGCATCAAGGTTACTCTTCTTCAGAAGTGGTTTAAAGACAGCTGTTTTAAGCGCTGCAGGAAATATACCTGACTGAAGAGAGCAGTTAATCATTTCCAATACCTCAGGTGCTAAGCAGTCAAAAACAGTTTTAAAAAATGTGGTAGGGAGAGGATCCAAGCAGCAGGTGGAGGACCTGAGCTGCCCAAAAAAATTGTCTAGTTGTTGTAGGTCTAGAGGGTCAAAATGAGACATGGCACAAGTAATATTCCTGGAGAACTGGAGGGTAGGTTCATTTATAGAACTTGAGGCACTAATGTTCTGTCTGATGGCAATAATTTTGTTAAGGGATCTGCCCCAGGATAAATCTGAGCCGACTTTTCTTTGGATCGATGAAGGCGGTGTAAGACCTTGAATTGTAGGAGCCCATGTCTAGCACAAATTGAGGAAGAATGTACTCTTTGAAGAATGGACTGCCAATTGCAATCTGTTATTTCAGACGCCAAACCATCTTCCCACTGGCATCTAATAGTGGAAAGAGAGGGAGAATGCAAAGTCGATAATATATTATATATCACTTTGATTACTCCTCTGTTGTGCACTTTTATGTCGAGAACTCTATCTAAAGTTGTTTCAGCTGGTAAATTGGGGAACTGGGGGTATCTGCTACGCATGAGATTTCGAATTTGCAAATAATGGAAGAAATGGGTCTGTGGGATATTACATTTTTGAGTCAATTGAGTAAATGAGGCAAATATCTTATCTATATACAGGTCCTTAAAACTATGTATACCATTACTGTTCCAGATCTTAAAAACAGAATCTATGATAGAGGGTGGGAACATTATGATTAGAATAAATTGGTGCCCGAATCGACATTGAATGTAATCCAAACCTTTTCCTACACTGCACCCAGATTCTAAGAGAGTGATATAGCACAGGATTACACTTGTAGGCATACAACTCGAATGGAAGAGCTGAACCAAGCAAAGCCGGTAGTGAGGTTTTACCACAGTGTGACGATTCAATATAAAGTCCTGCTGGTGTCTCTGTAGATGGACCAGTCAGCCAATAAAGCATATTCTGTATATTCGCCACCCAATAATAGAACTGGAAATTTGGTAAGGCTAGCCCTCCTGATTGTTTTGTTCTTTGCATAAAATCTTTACGAATCCTTGGGGGTTTACTATTCCAAATAAATGCAGAAATATATTTATCCAGTGTGTTAAAATACTTTTTTTGGAATATAGGTTGGGATACATTGAAATAAATATAAGAATTTAGGTAGTCTGCTGCTTTTTCCCAATGAAAGGACCTTCATCAGTGCAAATCCCATTTGAGTCTCAAACCTTTTAATTTTCACTCTGGTTTACATTGCCGCAGTGTGGAGTGAGGGGCAATTTGGGACAAGAAAATCCATCTCGGGAGGAAGTGTGTGTGCTCAAGCAGATGTGTGCAAATGCTTGTGTTTGTTCATGTGCACGTGAGCATTTATAGTACAGTATGTGTTTCTTTCTGTACATCTGGCTGTGTCTACATATGTGTACTGGCACTGTAACGCATGACAACGAGTAGCAAGTATTTCACATATTTCAAGTTTTATTTATTCACTTGTTTGTTTAGTCACTCAGCATCATGGACAAATTCATTAAACATTGTTTCATATGTAAAATACAAAATAGATGTCATGCATGTCTAAGCTTTTGGGGTTAAAACAGAAAGTACAGGAACATTAAGATTGGAAGAAGTACAGAAACATTAAAATACAAATCAGGTAAGAACAAAGACTAAGATATTAGTAGTACATAAAATACAATACATTTCATAAAAACTAGCGTATCAAAATGTGTGTGTGTGTGTGTGTGTATGTGTGGATGTATGTATGTATGTGTGTGTGTGTATGTGTATGTGTGTGTGTGTATGTGTGTGCTCACACATGTGGGTCGATGCCACTATCTGTACATGATGCACATGTTGTGCACATGTATGTCTGCATATGTGTGTATGTCGATTCACAAGGATAGACACTTATTGCCTTTGTTTTAAACATCAACCCAATCAATCACACAATTTTCACAATATGATATCATGGCAGAGTAAAAATACACAGAACAGCTTTGGAAGATATTTTGAGACGATATCAGACAGATATTTAGATATCATAAAGCGATTCAGGTAGCAGCTATGGACGACTTTGGACATCGTCTCAACTTTCATTTTGGGGTTCTCTCCCTCTCTCTCCCCCTCTCTCTCCTCCTCTCTCTCTCTCCCCTCTCTCTCTCTCTCTCCCTCCCTCTCTCTCCCCCTCTCTCCCTCCCTCTCTCTCTCTCTCTCTCCCTCCCCACTCTCTCTCTCTCTCTCTCCCTTTTTCCCTCCCCACTCTCTCTCCCTCCCTCTCTCCCTCCCTCTCTCCATCTCTCTCTCTCCCTCCCCACTCTCTCTCTCTCTCTCCCTTTTTCCCTCCCCACTCTCTCTCTCTCTCTCTCTCTCCCTTTTTCCCTCCCCACTCTCTCTCTCTCCCCTCTCTCCCTCCCTCCCTCTCCCCCTCCCTCTTCAGGTAGCAGCTATGGACGACTATGGACATCGTCTCAACTTTCATTTTGCGGTCTCCCCCCCCTCCCTCTCCCCCTCTCTCTTCTCTCTCTCTCCCTCCCTCTCTCTCTCTCTCCCTCCCTCTCTCTCTCTCTCTCTCCCTCTCTCTGTCTCCCTCCCCCTCTCTCCCCCCCTCTCTCTCTTTCTCCCCCCTCTCTCTCCCCCTACCCCCCCTCTCTCTCTCCCTCCCTCCCTCTCTCTCTTTCTCTCTCTCTCTCTCACTCCCCCCCCTCTGTCTCTCTCTCTCTCTCTCTCTCTCTCTCTCTCTCTCTCTCTCTCTCTCTCTCTCTCCCTCTCTCCTCTGGTCCCTCTTGAGGATTCCTCTCAGCTCTCTCTCATGTAAAGACGAGCCCCAGGCGGTCGACTCTCCTCCCAGGTTAACAGGCTGAGGTAGAGAATATCAGCTTCAGCAGTTCTAAATTGAAACAAAATTGTGTCTTGGAATATTCATGGGCCATTAAAAATCTAATTCTTCTAACGGGGTGCACACGCAGGACAGCATGATGTAATTTGTGCGAGTAGGGGAGTGTAGAAGAAGTAGGGAAATGAACGAAGGGGGGTGATGAGAGGAAGAGTGACAGATGAGCTGTCATCTTTTAATCAACGCTTTACAAAGACATGACTTCATCTCCCCATGCTGCCAGCCTCCTGACACAGCAGGTGCAGGGTGGGGTCAGGCTGGGATTAAAGTGCTGTTGAACTTTCATAGTACCTTGAGTTGTGTATCTTCCTCCATGATAAAACCCTAAAATCAGTCATTCTGTGTTATCTGTTGCTCCGGTAGAGGAGACTGGAGAATTGTGTTTTTTTTCTCTCTCTCCATTCACTGCCATTGTATGGAGGAACAGTCTGAAAATCACACTTCTAGCACATAAACAAACGCCAACAAAGCAGATTCTTAAATATATATATAAAAAAAAAACTAGTCATGCTGCTGAATTGACCGATCCAAAGTCCCGCCCCCCTTAGTTACTGTTGCTAGGTCGGACAAGTTTGACAAAAACAAACATGGCGACGCCGGTTCCGTTCTGGGCGTCAGGCAGTATAGCTTCAAGAAGCCGACAGCAAGGACTACAGTATGTGATGGAAGGATATATTCACAATGTTAACTTTTATGAACAAGGCAAAACGACGCGAATTGAGGCTAACTCCTCTTGATGTAGCTATACGTTAGCTAGCTAGTTAGCTAGCATTTTGCTAACATTAGCTAACTTAAGATGTGGCTATATACAATGTAATGTGTCCGTGAAGATTGTGACACCATTGTAATGTGACTTTACATAGTAATGTTACCTTTGAACAGACGTAGGTGTCCTTGGTGATGGTGTTGATGTTCAGCTGATGGTGAGGTCTACCACACAACCTAATCCAAACTTTACATCAGACAAAATTTGTTTTCGGTTTTGGGAATGGAATAAACACAACGCCTTCCACACGGTCAGGGTCTCGAGTGTCGCTTTTACAGCTCCCCCAGGCACATCTTTTAACCATCTTCAAAATTTGGTTTTCTTTTCAACATAGACGAGCCTAGCACATAGCATATCAAGAAAGGGGAAAGTTGACCGAGGTTCTGCCGGGTACCAAGCTTGCTCAACTGTTATTGGAGCACAGAGCGAAAAGGGGCGGGACTTAGGAAGGGCCAATTGTGTTTAAGTGAATCACTTTCTTTAAGTTTATTAAACCTTTGAACAAGTGTAACACCGAAATCCGGTCGGAGGAAACTTATGCCGATGGAACAAAGAAAAAATTATGTTTGTAAAAAGGCGAATAACTAAAGTTGTTTTAGTTGCCTAAACTTAACCGTTAGCTAACCCTTTAGATGATGTCGTGTCCATTTCATGTTGTTGCCACAGAATCCAACTCATGATGGAGGAACGTAATTTTCACATAATTCGTAAATCTGTGTTTCAGAGTTTGTGCTCATTTCACGACTTTTTATGAGATCATGTTGGCCGGATAAGGCGATAAACACTGTGATGTCAAACCGAGGGTTCAACAGCACCTGGCACACGTCTTTAATTTATACAGTACCTGGTGGCTTGTTGCTATGACAACTCTGTATGAGTGTGTGTGTGTGTGTGTGTGTGTGTGTCAGTGGTGGCGCAGCCCTTGAACATCCTCTATAATCTGAAAAAATGAGACTTTTAAAAGCTATAAAAATGCAGAGGTAGGTCGGTGCTTTTATTGACAGAAATATATGACACTCAAAGTTATCAGCTGGACACTGTGGTGCACATGATGAAATATAAGAGCCCAGACTACAATAAATCGCATTTTTCTTCATAGGAAGTTAGGAATAGGAATTTATGAATTGCTGGAACGCAATGGAAGAATTTTTGTGAGATTCCTGGAGCAGGTGCAAGATTTAAAGATCCAGTAATGATTTCAACTCATTCAGGAAAAATTTGTGTTGATGAAGATCTCTTTGAGATCCATTAAATATCCATTAAAATTATTGGGAGCTGTCAATACAGTGTGCCGAATTTACCTCTTTCTCTTTGTTATCATTTTTTGGATCCACCACCTGCAGTAAGTTTTTTGGATATGCGCACTTTTTTTCTACTTAACACCTGATTAACTATGCATACTGTCGACCAATCAGCGTTCATTAAAACCTGGATGTAGGTGACATCATTTACACCAGGAAGTAGATTGGAATTCTAAATTTGTTTGATTCTGTTGAAACCAGAGGGAGAGTTTTTAAAATTTCCACAGTGCTGACAGTTACAATAATTTGGGAAACTTTACATTAACAGGTCCTTTGTTTAAATTATACCATGAAATTGAGAAATGCAATTCTCATTGCACTGGACCTTTAAATTGTAATTTATCTCTACATTGCAACTATTTCAGTTGGAGTAAATGTTAAA
This sequence comes from Centroberyx affinis, assembly GCF_046629955.1. Taxonomy (NCBI): domain Eukaryota; kingdom Metazoa; phylum Chordata; class Actinopteri; order Beryciformes; family Berycidae; genus Centroberyx; species Centroberyx affinis. The sequence goes on along the minus strand of NW_027282041.1, from coordinate 70,233 downwards.
ACTTTAATAATGCATAAACTTGGACTGAGTGAGAATTTACCTTAAACAACTAAGAGACAGTTACGCAAATCCTCTAGGTGTTTGCGTCATCGCAGTATGAAGCCATAGCCCTCCAATGGGAGAATAAGTGGGATAGGTCGGCCTGTTCAACATCCTCTTTTGTGTCTTGTGCTTTGTTTTGTGTCCTTGTGTCTTTGTGTCTATGCCTATAGTCTATTCTGTTGCATACTGTATTTCATCTTTTGGTTCTGTTATCGTACATCTGCTCGTTCTCTGTAAAGTCCTTTGAGAAAATGCTTGTTGAAAGGCCTTAGAAATAAACCGGACTGGACTGGACTGGACTTGAGAGTGAATGGAGCAAAACCAGTGGCTCCACTCTTGTGTTTCTCAGCGTTTTGAATTAGCCTCGGCCCCGGTGAGTCCTGCTTGGCCCTGATGTTTTAAGCGGCTGCTGACGTACAGTCCATTTGTTCGGTGCATTTAGTCGAGCCGTCGGACAGCGGTGTTCTCTGTCTTTTTTTGCCTTACCGCTGGGAAGCTGTCCAGCACATTTCACTCAGCTCCGCTCCGGGAAAGCCTAGAAAGTGAACGCTCTCGCTGTGTCAGATTTCTCCCTCGGGCGTACAAGAGCTAACAATCTTGATTCCTAGTAAACACATATACTAAGTGACCGTACCGTAGCTAACTGACCATACAGCGGCTAACGGCACCCACACGCCACTGTGGACACGACTGCCTGCAGCGGGAACCACTGTAAAAGTCCCCATTCATGCATTTTTCCACAAATCTACGCTGCGTTAGTTCTGCACAGCCAACTCGTTACTGTATATTGTAAAAGAAAACTGCAATGTCTCTCAACGAAACTAGTTAAAAGACCGTTACTTATAGCTTCCAATTGGTAAAAATGTGTGTGAAAGTAGATTTTTTTTTTTTGAGCTGGAGGAGCATGATGTGGCGCTTGTCATGCCAGTCAGGAGCCTCAACGCTGTGGACGGTCGGGTTAATTGATTCTTGGCCTTACAGAGAACCTGGAGGCTGGAGCAGAGGAACAACTGGCACTGAATGCACACACATTCCCCCCCCCCCTCTCTCTCTCTCTCTCTCTCTCTCTCTCTCTCTCTCTCTGTCATACTCACACACACATGCACACACACACACACACACTCTACAGTTCCCACACTTATTCAGGCCCTCAATGTTAAATTTGAGAAACCAGAATCCATTTCGTAAGATCGGAATTATAAGTTTCTATTTCAAAATTGTCTTTCTGAGCTCTTTCAAATAGAAAATACTGATTTAATTTGATCCAACTGAATCTTAATGTGCTTCAAAACTAACTTTATAATCATATTTTTTTTTGAAGTTAGTTTGAGTTTCTTTTTATTTGTTATTTTGGCAGCAGCTCGCCCTGAAGCCTACAGCTTCCTTTTGTGAATTGGTTTGGTCTAGAGATCAATAAACAATCATGCTTATTTGGACACTGTGTCATTGAGGCTGGTCTTGAGAGCCAGAGGTGGAAGATCGCTCTCCTGTCATGTTGAGTCTCCCCTAGACACTCTCACTTCCAGCTAATGAGCTTGATTCAAAGTTTAGATAATTGACTGACTGGTCTCTCCCTCCACCTCTTCCTCTTCTTCTTCTTCCTCCTCTTCTTGACAAGTCTAGACTGCACTTGAACATGGAAAGTTTAATACAAAGTTACTTCCGTGGTAGTGGGAGAGTTCATCCCTGCTTCACATCCAGCTAATGAGCTTGATTCAAAGTCTAGCAGACAGACTGAGGGTCGGATATGGGAATTGGATACCAGGATGTTCAAAGCATCCGAATTCTGCCCAGATCAGATTCAACTGGCTGCACTGAGACTGGTGAAGCTCTGTCTGGAGCTGGGATGCAAAGACAAACGCCTGTGAATTGATTCGAGAATAACTGCAAGGAGATTGATTATTAGTTTTAGTTTTGATGAAGCTACAGTAACAAAGGCCATTATAGTCAGAGTTATTACACTGTGATAGATGATCATCTAAATATTCTGTCTGAATGTCTGTGTGAACTCGGTGTTGACTGACCTCTGCCGGCTGGATCGCCTTTTATGTTGATGGAGACGTACTGCAAGTTTATCCATTCTCTTTATTCTGCCATTCCTTTAGAAATGCCCAAGTCTAGTTCAGTCAGAGCCAAGTGACTGAAGTGAATTAAAATAAACAAAAGTAAAAATGAGTTAGAAGCCGGATGTGGAAGAATTAATTACAGCTGAACTGACCTAAAGCAACCCAAACCCAAACAGAACTGAACTCAAATAACCTCCGGTGACCTGAGCGAACTGTAATGCAATTCACTGTATCACGCTGTGCGGTACTGTGCAGCAAACCGTGTACCACTGTACCCTGGTACAGTGGTGTATTTTTGGTTATATATATATATATATATCTATGTTTTGAGGTGAACTGACTATCAGGCTTTCAGAGAAATCCCTGCGGCCCAGAGCTCAAACTTCTGAGTCTACAAGCAGCCGATCCCCGCTGTTAGCGAGCTCAAACATTTTAGCGGAGAGGATGAAGGGTGTGAAATGTTTGGCATGCCGACGGGAGGAGAGGAGGGGAGGGGAGGGGAGGAGAGGAGAGGGAGGGAGAGGAGGGGACGGAGGGTCTGGTATCACATCTAGAGGAGAGGATGAAGGAGATAGCGGAGATTTGGAGAGGATAGAGTTTGGCATGGAAGGAGCTGTGGGGAGACACAACGCCGGGTTTAGAGGGAAGAGAGAGTTTTGTTGTGCAGGTATGGAGACAGCAGAGCGCAGGGGAAGGAGGACTAAAATATCCCACTCAAGTCATAATATTGGTGCTTTGTTGATGTTATTCTTAAAGCAATATTCCACCTTAAGCCCTATTCGCACGGGTCCAGTATTACCTGGGGACCTCTGGTAATTTGTAATAATTGCGGAGGTCGTCTGTGATCTTAACCCCGTGTGAATCTGCCATGTCCGTAATTTGTAAAGTCAAAAATTCCACCGCAAATTACCTGCCATATTTCGCCAAACACAGAGGTCATGTGATAATATCAGTCCCGTGCGAATCGGCATCTCGTGATTTGGGGTCGTATTTTTTTTTTTTTTTCCAAGGTTTTGTGTTTTCTCCGCGCCTTTTTTCTGCCTCTTTTCCGGTTGAGAATTATGGAGGCTGCGTTGGCAAATTATAAATGAAAGTTTTGACAGCATTTTGGGTGCAAATTCAAGAGGCTCATCTCGCTACACAGCATGGAGACCCAGTCGCAGAAAGAGCAAGCTCAAATCCATCAGAAGAGCGAAATCTCGAAAGATGGCAAGATGAGATGGATGACATTCATGGCAGCACGCGGTAAGGAACATTTTGACATCATATCCGGGGGATAATATCAGTAAATTCGAGTAAAATAGAGAGGGAGATGCGCCGCACGAAACACAGACGTGGGGGGGTAATTTCTAAATCACATGAGGTCCCCAGGTAATACTAGTCCTGTGCGAATAGAGCTTTAATTTTAACATGGGGGGGGTTTCGGCACTTGACCGCCATGAAAACCAGAATATGAACTACTCACCAAGATCGGACACAGCTGGAAAATAGACTGAAAACTTACATTTAATACGTCAGTGAACAGATTCAACAACAGACAACTTATCCTTTAAGCATTTTCTAGCAATATTTATTATTCATGCAGTAGAAGTGAACTGTCTTGTACTGTATCTACACTTTTAGTTGTTTTATTTAGTTATTTGTTGGTTGCAATGTCTTATTTATGTGATGTCTTTACTACATGTTGTTTGGGTTCTTATGAGTCTTTAAACCCTGGCTGCAAACCAAACTTCCCTCGGGACAATAAAGTTGAGCAGTAAACCACACAATGTATTAACTTAAGCCTGGGTCAGACTACAAGACTGTTTAAATCCAGTTCAGACTAAACAAGCGGTTTTGAGTAAATGTTGTTCTCACTACGCGACAGGAGAACGCTGGATCACACAAGGCAAGGCAGCTTTATTTGTAGCACTCATACACTGGGGCAATTCAAAGTGCCTTACAGAGTAATAAAAAATACAGTAAAGGTAAAAAATGTACAATTATAAAGTGCAAAAGTACAGACAAGAGATCCACAAGATAAAAGACTTGAAAAGTAAACTAGAAAAGACAGAGCAAGAGGATTAGAAAAGTGAAAAGTGCATTAAATAAAAAACATTTAAAAGAAAATAAAAAAGATATAAATAAATAAATATTACAGTGCAGATGAGTGTTGCCCTAGATTTCTTAAAAAGCCCTGGCGAACAGAAACGTTTTAAGCCCCTGATTTAAAACTAACTAACCGATTGTGTCACATATAAAAACATTTCCCATTTGTCCAGAACAATTCACTGTAACTACAATTACAAAATGGTGTTTCTTGCTTCATTGTAGAGAAGCAAAAGCTTCCATTTACACTGCAAATATATATTTTGAAGTGACGTTATTACAAGGATAACATCTATGAAGAGCTGCGCATGAGACTTTCACTTAGTTTGTATACTGTGTACTTATGTGGATTGATGTGGGCACGTTGTCATTTTATACCATTTTATATGAGGTTTATTCCTGCAAATAAAATTGTATAGCAACTGGAGTTGGGGATCTCTACTGATGGAAACTATCTACGGTAGTGGTAGTTGTTAAAAGTGACTTCTCTCCCGGTTCATTTTCTTTTTTTATTTCCCCTTGAGCTAAACTCCCATTGACTGTTGCCAGTGTCGCTCTGAGATCTCAGTCTTGGTGAGTCTTGGACCGCTTCCCAGACTGGAACGACCAAATCAAATAATGTTTGAAAAAATCTTCAGTCTGTCCGTCTGAAATCGGCAGGAGGGCCAAAAAGTCTCCAGTCTTGAACCTGTTCACACTGCTTGGATCGTCTAGTGCGGCCCGGTCTTTATAGTATCTGATCCAAAGAGATATAGTTCAATCACTAACACACACATAGACGCACACACACACACACACACACACACACACACACAGCTCACACACTTAATGCACCCTCCCATAAACCTACAGTCCCTTTCTCATACAAACATACACATCCACAAACATATTTACACACTCTTCCTTTCTCTCTCTCCCTTTCTCTCTCTCCCTTTCTCTCTCTCTCTCTCTCTTTCTCTCTCTCTCTCAGACACACACACACACACACACACACACACACACACACACACAAACATACACAGCTCACACACTTAATGCACCCTCCCATAAACCTACAGTCCCTTTCTCACACAGGCATGCAAACATACACATCCACAAACATATTTACACACTCTTCTTTTCTCTCTCTCTCTCTCTCTCTCTCTCTCTCACACACACACACACACACACACACACACACACACACACAGCTCACACACTTAATGCACCCTCCCATAAACCTACAGTCCCTTTCTCATACAAACATACACATCCACAAACATATTTACACACTCTTCCTTTCTCTCTCTCCCTCTCTCTCTCTCTCTCTCTCTCTCTCTCTCTCTCTCTCTCTCTCTCACACACACACACACACACACACTTAATGCACCCTCCCATAAACCTACAGTCCCTTTCTCACACAGGCATGCAAACATACACATCCACAAACATATTTACACACTCTCCCTTTTTCTCTCTCTCTCTCACTCACACACACACACTCAAATATGACTTCCTGACCCCAGGCTGAACTGTAATTGAGTGTGTGTGTGTGTGAGAGAGACAGAGAGAGAGAGAGAGAGAGAGAGAGAGAGAGAGAGACAGACGGCAGGAGAGAGAGAGTTTGTGTATGCATGTGTACGTGCGTGCCTCACACCTTGCTCTGCCAACACAATGCCTGAAGTTGTAATGTATATTTCATGCTCTGTTGGTCCTCGCTGCGTGTGCCGGGCCTCGCCAGCCCCAGCCGGCATCAAACATTCATACGGCAGAAAGCACATTTACATATCAAGGGACCGAACTCAGCCAAATCTAGTCGGAGCAAGTACCTCTCCCTCTCCATTCCTTTATCGCTCTCTCCGTATGTTTCGTGTTTTTTCAGTCCAGCTTTTCGTTTCCCCGCCCCCCCCCCCCCCCCCCCCCCCCCCCCGTTTTGTTGTAATCCTCCTTTGTTGAAAGCCTCTTTGTCTTTCCTTTTGTGTTCATTACTCACTGCCTCTCTCTCTCTCTCTCTCTCTCTCTCTCTCTCTCTCTCTCTCTTTGATTGCTGTAAAACCTTATGAGGCGGCGAGGCAAAGGCAGCGCACCTCGTCTCCTTGTACGGGTGCGGACAGGCGGAAACCTCGCCGTTCATCACTAAATTCGAATTGCCATGCGGTTAACAAACAAATACAAACGAAAGCGAATATGAGCAAGTGGATGTGGCAACTTCACTGCCCTCCTTAGCATCACGCTTTCTTCCACTGTAGAGTGTGTGTAAATGTAGTTTGTGTTTGGATAACAAAACATGAGTCACACATTTTACAGCTTGCTTGCTGCACTACTGCCGCACTTTGGCTCCGCCTCTGAGAAGAAACGATTGTAAAATTCAAATTTTGGTCCATCTTCAGCCATAGAGAGCCGAATTTTATGTCGTTTCCATCAACCCTTGGGTTGACTTTACCATCTGTCAGTGTATGGGAGGTTTCTTCATATAACCAATCTAAAAAGCATATGACTTTGATTGTGAAATATGTTGTAGTAAGCATCAACACATCTTGTTTGGCTTAATTTACCAAAAATCCATTCAGTATTATTTACATGAACAACAAAATTAGTTACAGAACTACATTACCCAGCAGGCTTTTAGCTAGTTGGAATGTTCCATCTCCTGCAAAGGGAACAAGCTATGGTAGATAGCTAGCTAGCTAGCTGCAGCTTCACAGGCTACAGTGAAAAAAATGTCAGCGGTGTCCCAAATGTCCCAAACTGCATCTCAACAGGTGAAAACCTGCCATGAGACAGTCTGCTCCTGCTCAGGAGGATCAGCCGCTAGCAACAGTTGGTTCATTCTATGTTGTAGTTCGTTCTCCATCGTTACAAACTCTTTTCTGTAAGTTTCTATGCTTACAATAACAGAAACATGCAAATTGTCTAAAAGCTTATGCTGCATAGTGAGAGAGGGGAGCGTATCTATGTTCCCAGGGTCCTAAGTTCCCAAGGTCCTATGTTCCCAGGATCCTATGTTCCCCAGTTCAATATTCCGTTAACACACATTACCCCTCCTATTGTGTTCGGGTCAAATTTGACCTGTTTCAAGTTAAACTATTTCATAAATATTATCCAGTTTTTTTTTATTGGAACAAGGCTTCAAAACAGCTATATAAACACAACAAAACCCAAACCCTAACCCAAAGCCCTTCTGTTCTTTGAATCAGTGGTGGTCAGAGCTCTGGGTAAACATCTACACACAACCAACCTAACCCTAACCCAAACCCTAACCCTAGAACTGGGGAACATAGGACCCTGGGAACATAGGAATGACTCCTGTGTTTCCGCTGCTCCGCTACACTTCCTTGCTCCTTCCTGTCCTACGTTTGTCCTTCTGTTCCCGTTTTCATTCCATCTCTCCGTCTGAATCCTCTCTCTTCCTCTTCCTCTCCTCTCCTCTCCTTCCTCTCTCCTGTTAATGTTCAAACTGCACTTCAAACCTCTCTTCTCGAACGTGATCCTCCCGCTCCCTCCCTCCCTCCATCTTCACGCTCTTTTCTTCACCTCTTCTCATCATATTACCTTCCCTCGTTCTCTCTCTCTCCATCTCTGATTTTCCATCGTTGCTTCTTGTTTCTGTATCCTTTCCATCCTTTTCTCTCTCCCTTCCCCCTCCCCCTACTGTGTCCAACCGTTATCCACTGCCTTTTACAGCTTGTCAGCACCTTGTTCTCCAAACTGTATGCACCAACAAGCCTGTGATACACTGTCCTTAGCAAATCTGTCCGTGTTTTCTCTCTCTCTCTCTCTCTCCCCCTCTCTCTCATCCCTTGCTCCGGGGTAGGACACATCTAGAGGAGGTATGTTCCCTGCAAGCTCCCCAGTGGAGTCAACACTTTGTGCTGCGAAGGCCCGGTCTCAGTACAATAACACCCATCATCCGACCATGAGAAAATAGCAGAAATAATGGTCATTTTCGTTCTGAAAGCCTTTTCAACTCGCAATATACTGTAAAGCCCAATAGAACATAAAATTATATATTAATTTATTTTCAATTCCTCCACGATCACATAGAAGACAAGATTTTGTCCTTCTCTGGAGTGCCTTCCTGTTTCTATAGCTAATGGTAATGGACCAGACTTTAATTGTGCTTTGGCTTCTGCTACTCTCTATCGCAGATTGATATTGAACACAACAGTGATTCATTCTATATCCAGTTAATGAAAGCTTGTCTGTTCTAAACAGCCGGTGTCTGGTAGCTGGTGAGGTAGGTAGGGAACAATCCTCTGCCGCAGTGATGAGTTTTATGTTTCTGGTTTGTTTGGAATAAACAGAAGAAGAAGAACTGGGTAGTTAGCATGAGCAGCGATACAAAAGAGACACTCAAACTGCATCAACTGAAAATCCAAGGAAAAACCAAAGATGCAGATCAATGATCAGAGGCAGGGCCATAGATATTGTGCCATGTAGATTTAAGACCTGTTCTGGGCAAAATACCTTTTTATACATGGCAGCGGTAGAATGGAATAGGCTTCCAGTAGAGATAAAAACAAGTCAGTCTTGTCATAGATTTAAACGTGAATGTGGGGAATGGTTATTTGACCAAAATGAAAGAATGACTTAGAAATGTATATGGGTGTAGGTATATAGGTGTGAGTGTAAGTAGGAGTATATGTACAGTATGTATGTATGGGTATGTACAGTATGTATGGCACAGGGTACCTTAGTCATCTGTGACTTGTCTTGCTATCTTTGCCTGCCTTGAAAGAGGACCACAACGGAAATAAATTAATCTTTTAACTTTATTGTGTTATCCTCGACATTTTTTAAATGAATATGTATTTGTCGCAGGACTCAAATCACTGAATGACGCTGGTAAAGATGACATTACCTGACCTCATTCAGTGAAACTAATCCTGTCTGGATTAAGGGATTAAGATGGTTCTTAATCACATCGGCACAATTTGAGGAATACTCCGTAAAAACAACACATTTGGCCATGAACAGCACTGCAAAGTTCCTTGAAGTGAAGTCGAAGCAACTTCAGCTCGTGAAATATTTAGCAGACTGGTTATTCCCCGAAGTGTCTGTCACAGAAAGCCTTGTCTAAACCTGTCTTCTTTTTCACTTCTCTGGTTGCTGGATAGATTCTCACTATGTCTTTTTCTCTCTCCCCCTTTCATACACTCAGACACATCATCTATCTACTCATCCCACCTATCAACACTTAAGGCTGTGTGTATATGTGTGTGTGTGTGTGAGAGAGAGAGAGAGAGAATGTGTGTGTCTAAATCAATACATGTCCCACTGTGGCCAAGCTGAGGAGGATTGGAAGTGAATGCTGAGTGTGTATCTTCCATTGCTGAGGGAGGAACCAGAAACTCTCTTACTTTCTGGTGAACCCATTTAACCTCAAACACACAAACAACACAAACATACGCTCATGTGTTTTTTTACAGCTCTTGCAATGGACACGGAGTAAGAAATGGTTTTCCAGTTGCCAGACCCCATGACTCAAAGGGAAAGTGGGCGTGGCCAAACAGGAGATGGACACCTGCCAAGAGAGAGTTCTGGGTGGAAGATCGTAACGTAAGGCCGGTGTAAAACATGAAACCTTTTCACGCAGCTCGGTTTCATCAGAGTTGCACTGTGTATCGCCCCTGCAATTAAGTGAAAAACCTGCGAGCAACCTGGTTGCATCAAGTTGAAACTGTTTTTGAAACTAGGTTCATGCAACAGTTTCACCGTGTAACACCAGCCTGGGTTCACAAACCAGGTTGGCTATTGAGCCGAACTAATGAAAAATACAAAGTGAGACAGAAAACACCTGAATGAATCAAACTTTTATTAAACATGTCAGTCACAATACCTGCAACACTCCCATTTTTCCTGGGTTTCTCCCTTGTTAGGGAAATCTTCCATATTTGCATCAGTCTTTTGAAGTGTGTGTGTGCTTGTGTGTGTGTGTGTGTGTGTGTGTGTGTGTGTGTGTGTGTGTATAGATGTGCATGCATGGCTGTCTGTATGCATGTGTGTCTTTGTGTGTCGCTTTCTCGCCCCTGTTCTGCTTGAAGCTTTTATTCTATTTTGTTTCATGAATTTGCAGTTTGCAGATAAATTAGAAACAGCAGCTAATGAGGCCATCATTGATGATTTTACTTCAACCTCAGTGCTGTTAGTGAAATAAAGTATATGTAGCCTTCTTATTTGCTTCTATTCATTCTGTAATCAACTTCAGTCCAGTCATTTTCCTCAACATTCTCCTTGCAAACACTTCATTTGAGGAAAAGGACAAGTAAGGTACAATTGAGTATTTATTAGGTTTTCCTGATGGAACAGCGTGAATTTCCCTTGATATGGTCTAATATCATTTTGCTAAATCAGGATATTGCCTATCATGCTAAACACCAAGAACGTACAATTAAATTTTGTTTAATGAGCTGAAAGAGAAAAAGGCGATTTATTGTCATTAGTTTGCCTTGTTGCATCCATTTGTTTTAACCTTAGATGTAATTCAAAAACATTTTCATACAAGAAACCATCTGTTTGACTTATATATGTACTTCTGTGTGATTATGACTATAAACAAGATGGATATGCCGTATTTGTGTTCCAAGATGAAACATCTGCCTTATGTTGTGTTGATAATCTGTGTAATAACAATGAAGGAGACTCCAACCTCTGCCCCCCTTCATCCCTTATATTATGTCTTTATTTCTTTCTGTGCACATAGCTCAAGGGATTTAGATGGGGTAAATAATATAAAGTACAACAAGAGAAGGAAAAAGAAAAACACACAGGGGAAAACAAAACAAATCAAAACAAAACACAAATCTAATATGGGATTACCAGACATGAATTTCAAATTATAAACCTTGCTCTGGGATTTCCCAAAAATGTAACTACTCTCCGTGGGCCTGTATGACAACTAAAGTCCAGAATCAAACTATTTGTTATTTCTTAGGGTCCATATCCCTCCGTGGTCCAGTTTTTAAAAAGTCCAAAAAGCAGTTCCTTTAAACATTCACAGACAGCTCAAAAACAAATCAAAACAGGCTATGGTACCTGTAATGTGTCTGGATATAGTCATATAAGGCGCCAAAGTCAAAACACAGTCAGCCTCTTGCCAGACCTGCCTAGAAGGTGAAGTTTAGCCAGGTAGACAGATCAGTCTCGGAAACAGATCAGTTTGTTAATTATGTCTCTCAATGAAGATCTCAGCCTCTCACACAGATGAGAAGGTAACCCTCTTTTCTTTGAAGTAGAGAAACAAAACCTCTGCACACTTAGGACCATGAGAGTTTCTTTGTTTATTAACCAAGCTTTCAGTCTAGTCGTTATGCCCCGATGAAGGCCAACTAGACCGAAATCTTGGTTAAATAAAGAAACTCACATGGACCTAAGTGTGCAGCAGTTGTGTTCCTCTACTTTCATTTATTTTGTCCTCTAGCACCTTAGCAAAGATAGTAGTCGAGTGTGCGGTGATCTTTCTATAGAATCTATGCCGCTTTTCTTTCAAAGTGAACATCAAAAGTTGTCGGGGTGAAAGAAACGGCTTTTCACATTCGGTTTTCGCAGGCTGGACCTAACGTCACTGAAAGCCTTCCTCTTTTCCTCGTTTCTGTGGACAAGTCTGAAAAAGATGTTGTACCTCAAATCGCTGGCCTCAGCTGCTAATAATTCTGAAAAAAAACCCCAAAAAACTGTGGAGACTCACAATCATGTACTGTGCGTCCTTGTTGCTAGTGCATTGTGCAATGTTAACCAGCAGCAGTGGATCCACCTTATTCTCTCCAAATAACAAAAAAAAAATAGATCATTCATGAAGGTGGTTGGTTACCTGCCTCCACACTGCTGCCAAATCCAAGGACTCGGCCGCTGCTCCACCTTTTGCTTCTGAAAAATGTTTTCTCTCTCTCGAGTGTTTCTTGGGTCTTCTGCTGTTGCCGGGTCTCAGCATTGTTGGCAAATTCCCCAAGACTCAACTTATTTCTTTCTTGATGTTCTGATAATAATTTGTAACCTGACGTGCCAGATGGTTCGTAAGTCGTCCTTGGAAACTGTTTGGAAAAGGGCAGGCACTTTCAAAAAAATACTTGGCAGGTGATTGGATGAACCATCTGTCTATCACCGTCTATCACGGGCTAACTTCAACCAATCAGATCAACGAACCACATGACGTAGTAGGACAGCGTCGAAGAGGAAAGACAACAACAAACTATGTAGTTAGCATGTCGGTAGACGATTCTTGCCGTCTTTGTAAGGAAAATTTGCGCATAAAGGGCACTCTTACTCTCCAGTTCAGAAATAACTGATGTTATAGCAGCATCTACGCTAGCCTCTTTAGGAGCCGCCATTGTTGTGAAAGAACAGTCGCTTCTCGCTGTTGTCACACCTAAGCCCCGCCCCCCAGCTGCCCTCATAGGACGCTGATTGGTCCGAACCACTGTGGTTCGGCCACAAATGCATAACTAAAATAATTTGTTGATTGCCTTCAATTTTGCATCAAGTGCAGCGGAGATCAGACAATCTACCGACAATATCAGTGGTAAATGGACTGCATTTATATAGCGCTTTTCTAGTCTACCGACCACTCAAAGCGCTTTACAACAATGCCTACATTCACCCATTCACACACACATTCATACACCGATGATGGCAAGCTATCACGCAGGGTGCTGGCGGGTTCAGTATCTTGCCCAAGGACACTTCGACATGCAGACTGGAGGAGCCGGGGATCGAACCACCGACCTTCTGAGTAGTGGACGACCCGCTCTACCTCCTGAGCCACAGCCATAACAACATATTTTATCAAGGGCAAGCTGCCGGAACCGGAAGTCGAAGCGCCACCCGACCCTCTTTGCTTCCCAGGCTTTCTCCCGTCTGCCGCCTTTTCAGGAATGAAGTCGTCCGCCGCTCCTGAAGGGGTTCGGGTCGACTCCTCCTGGAGCTGCCTCTGCTCACCTTCCTCCTGGCTGGGAGCGCTGTCATCTGCCTCCTCTGCATCCCAGAAGAGCCCGGGGTTCTCCTTCTCTCCCAGTACAGCTTCATTAGACAGATGCGTTCACATTTGCTCTTCCCACAGACTGAGCAAATGGCGTTCTCTGGCATTTTCCTAAATCACGACATACTTTAACCTTTAACCTAAACACACGAGAACCTTGACCACTGACTTCTGAAATGTCATTCCAGTATGCCAAAAAGGCCGATCCAACAGATGCAACAATCAATGATGAGTTTTAGCTGCTTCTCCATTTACTGCCAAAGGGATAAAACATTTGACTGCAATTTTAGTGCTTCTTCTTGAATTGATATTTTATATGGTCATTTATGTGATGTGCAAGGTTTGTGACCCTCAGGCTCTTGAAACCTCTTAAAAGCCAACTAGTTCATTTCACAAATTCATGTGCTTCAGTGATAAAAAAAAAAAAGGGTTTTGTTCTCCATTCCTGAAAAGCAAGTGTGTGTTATTTTCTCCAACACCAGCTTCATCCTCCTGGACACACTGCAGCCTGATGCGGCGTCGCTTTTGACAGGAGACATGCTGTAATGAAAATAAAAGTGTTATCTGTCTTACTGTCTCCACTGCACCTCACAAAATGTCTACTGGGTGATGCTGAGCCTGTGCAGGCTTGTTCATGATAGCACTCCACCAAGAACACCGCATGTGACGAGCAGAATCAGTCTCATATTTGATCATCCGAGGAGCCACAAGTTGTGATGCACACAGTATATTCCCCCATCCCTATGCTGCCTCTTGTTGTGTTTTATAATTGATAATATAGGTAGGAATAAAACAAACATTTAAGCTGTTTTATTCTCATGTAGCCCTGTTTAAATTCATGTCTGGCACTGGTTGGCATGGGAGAGGTGTTTTCTTCTTGCCGTGTCTGCCTATGAAAGAGAGAAGAAAAATACAATAAAAGGAGGATAATGCACTCACAAAAAAAACACAATTTAACCTGACTATTTCTTTATTTCAGGCTTCTGGTTTACCGATTGATCTTTGTTGCGACCCTCACCTATACTCACAAACTCTAGATAATAACCAAAAAGAATGTGATCACGGATGCTTGTGTGTCTGAAATCAGGCCAGTGGCTGGAAAATGGATGAATGGATGCAGGTTTCTGGCCACTGGACACTCCTCCGCCAGATTAGCCTACACTCAAAAATATCAACTAGGGCATGTGTTTGATTAGCAAACTAGAAATATGTTAGCATTAAATTAATTAATCGTGTTTATGTTCATTAAATGATTCATTCTTGTTAGTTGTACATGACTCTAGGAAAATTCTGATGAATTAAATTAATTAATGTCAATCCAATGACAATGAGGTCCCTCAAAGCAATGACTCTGATATGGTTACCTATTGTGCATGCTCCACGCCTACCGGATGCAGAAAAGGTTCGTAGAAGCGGGAAGTGGGACCTTTCATGGACATTAACAAGCTAACCAGCACGTGCTAACCAGCAGAGTACTCTCACCTAATCTTTTGGCATCCTTGATATTAAGGGTAAGTAATTCATATTTATCTACATGAATGTATTTAGTTTAATAGGGTGAGTGATAAATAGTAGTTATTAGACATTTGTGAGACATTTCTCAGTTGGATCATTTTCTCTAAAACATGAATTTTGTCACTCGTGTTTCTCACAGTTAACGCTAGCTCAACTTTGCTATGGCTAGGTTTGGCAAAATCAGTGAACATCGCCAGAGATACCAAAGGGCAAGGGCCTCTTGTCCATAAATGGACAATGAGATTTGAGGCGAAACATTTCAGTTTCTTTAAACAGACTGCTCGCCATACCAACTGTTTTAAAAACATACCTCTCACACTAGCCAGAAAACATCAGCTCATGATTGCCTCTGACTTGCATTCTTCTGGCCATGGGACACCTTTGGTGGTAACTAGTGTCTCATCAGTACCAATTGATGTTTTGCACAGTGACATTGAAATTGCTATTAAGCAAAGATTACCAGATGAGACTGATGTCCATATTACAAAAAGTGTGTCATACAAGGGTATGAACTACAACAAAGGAATGATTGTTGTCCATGGGCAATTATTTGGTCTGCCCGAGTTTGCTGAAATTCTGCAGATTTGTATTTTGCAAGGCAAGATATATTTTATTGTGAAAAAGTTCTCTGCTTGGTATAGAGAGCACTTTAGAGCTTTTGAACTTGACACGTCACATGTGAGAGAGGCGGCTCTGATTGAGCATGGGGAACTACTTGATGACTACCCGTTAGCTGCCTATTCAGTGGGAGGCCTGCGTCTGGTTACTCTGAAGAGACACACAAACTTACAGGGAAAACGGGAGTAATGTTTGTAAGTATTTTTCCCACACATCACAAGGCACAGTAAGTCGTAAAATCATGTGAGACCATTTTGAACTTGTTTACATCTTGGCTCATTGGCTGAATCAAATATCTGCACAGCTATAAATAGCCTGACATTTGTCCTCATCCTTGTGATTTACCTGTTCCTCAATGCTCAGTCCATCTTAAAAATCAAATGGTACTTGAAAGAATGCTTTTTAAGATTGCCCTGCAGTGAAGGTAATTTTTTCACTTGGTGGCAGGAAACATATAATTTTGTGGAAAATAAAGGTTAAATCAGAATACCTGTAAAGCGGAGTAGTACATATCACATAAGATCCTAGTTTTGATTAAAAATAATAAATAAATATCGGCACTAAATGGAATCTACTGTAAAATATATACTATAAAAACAAAGTATCAAACAGATGTGCATTAGACCATGTATTAGGGTTGGTCCGATGGATGATGCAAAACCCCCCCCCACACACACACACCACCCGCCAAGTGCCAAATGCGGGTAGATTTCCGGCGAGTAAAATCTCGTTACTGAAAGTGCAATGAAAGCTTTGCGAGTAAAAAGCCAATAGGAGTACTTTATCAAAACATTTATCGCCTTAGAACTGATGAATATGTTTTTTAAGGAGTGCCAGCCAGAGAGCGCAAAAATTAAGGATGGGTTTATTCTAAATATTATAATAGCTCCTTGCATCTGATTTACTAAAGGAAAAACAGCTTATTTAATCACACTATTTACCGCCCAGTGAAAGCATGTTTTAATTAGGCGCAGACATAAAATGTATTTTTAAATCTACCTGGTTTGCGCCTGCCTTAGTAAATCAGGGGGTGAGTCTTTATTTGTATCGCAAAACTGAGGATTAA
Source organism: Centroberyx affinis (assembly GCF_046629955.1). Classification (NCBI taxonomy): domain Eukaryota; kingdom Metazoa; phylum Chordata; class Actinopteri; order Beryciformes; family Berycidae; genus Centroberyx; species Centroberyx affinis. The sequence continues at coordinate 53,885 of NW_027282041.1, read as the reverse complement.
AACTTACCTAATCACACACCCACACGTATATACTTGTCTAATTAAAAAAATTATTATAAGTGCCTCTGAGGTTTTTGTATTGTGAAATATTCAACTAGTGTTTTTTTTTTTTTGATTGTTTAGGTCTACACAATGACCCAGCCCATAAGACTGAGGATCATCCTTGGTGAAGATGATGCCAGGAAGCTAGAGATACCGGACTCCATAGAGGAATTGTGCCAGACAATAAAGACAAGTTTTGGATTGCAACAAGATTTTCGGCTTCAATATCAAGATGCTGATTTTGGCAATGAGTTCATTAACCTGTCGGTGATCTCCGAAATACATGACAAAGCAACTATAAAAGTGGTCTACTTGCAAAGTTATACAGAAGATGATGCAATGACAGGTCAACCTCTAGCAGTCTTGGGCCCAACAGATTCCTCATCAATCTCCTCGGTTGACACGGACAATACAGAGCCCGCTTCATCTTCAGGTTCATCGCCATCTACAAGGCTGTGGGGTCTGGCCAAGTGTCTTCACAGTCCCTCGTTTCAGCTATGAGGCTGAACTGCAACTTGAAAAGGCCAATGCTGAGTGCAGTGCTAGTGGAACTCATTTGAGCCCCTCACCAAAACTGAAATCCCACATTTTGGAACGACTGGCAGAAGAAGTTATTAAATTCAAAGCCTACCCAACTGACAATGATATGAACGATGTTGCAGAAGCCCTTGTGAAAAAGCCTCCTTGTCTGAGGGAGCAGGGATCTTTCGATGGCTGTTACGGGTGGAAGATTAGCCTTAAGTATAAAATGGCCAACTTCCGGACCAAACTAAGAGGCCTGGGGTGTGCTGAGGTGATGATAAATTCACTAAAGAACAGGGCCCAAGACAAATCTCTGGCAGCGTTGAATGTGAAAAAGCCCAAAAGGGCAGAAGTCAGTTACTGTCCGCAGCATCCAAAAGGAGAAACCACTGACAGTCTGGAAAAGGAGAGAATTGCACTGCTTTCAGAGGTTAAGAAGAGAAACAATGACCATACAGTGACAGAGAAAATGGAGAAGACTTTCTCATACAGAAGGCAAGAAGTTCTTCAAGGACAGCCCTTGGTTGCAGATTTCAAAAGCAGATGGCCAGCTCTTTTCACTGTGAAAGAGGTGCATGTCCTATATGTGCTCAGGTTTTATGTATGCCCCCAGAGTGTGCACACACAAAAAACAGGAAGATAATGTCAAATCAAACATAATAGTGTTGACCAAAAACAAGGTAATGTGATATTTAGTAGTTGACTGTTTCTCTCCTCACTGATATTTGTATAATATAGTGATCAAACGGATAGTAATTTATTGTTCATCCTTCCTGTGTTGTATATTGTTGTGATGTTCTGATAGGGTGAGTGACAAGTGCATTGTTAATGTTTTTCAGATCGATAAGGAGTTCATGCGCATATCAACTGTACCTCTGCTATCTACATTCTTTGCCGAGCTCGACCGGTACTCGCCACGCATGATGGAGATCTTTCGAGGCAAAGGTGGGGCGGCTGGAAGAAAAATTAGACATCTCATGGTGGCCATCTCCCAGGTTTGTATTAAAATGGGTATACCTATGCTTATAAAAGACTTTGGTAACACTTTATAATAACCATCATTAATAAATGGTAAATTGATAGTTTGTTTATAAATTATATATTGTATCATAGCTGATAAGAGACGGTAAAAAGGGTAAAAAGCTATGATACAATATATAATTTATAAACAAATGATTTTATATTACACAAACAAATGATAAAATAACATAAATTATAGCATTACTAATAATTAGTAAACATTATTAATGATCATTTCATTGTTTGTTAACAGTAAAATAACTATTTACTAAAGTTTAATTAACTATCAATTTACCATTTATTAATGATGGTTATTATAAAGTGTTACCAAGACTTTTTATGCCCCTGTCATGGCAATTGCATGAGCATAATTCTCTATACATATGGTAGGCAACAGTGCCAAGAGTATGCTTGTGTGCATGCATGTTTTCACTTAATCAAAACTTAATCATGTGATACTGATTACGTCAGCTTCAGCCAGAGATGAGGAACTAATTGGTAAAATCACATGGTGAACTTTTTGGTCAGAATGAAAAACTACCGTGTGTGTGTGTGTGTGTGTCTCTCTCAGTATGTGTGTGTGTGTGTGTGTGTCTCTCGGTGTGTGTCTCATTTTGTGTCTGATTTGGTTGAGATCTCATATAGATGTTGAGTACTTGCCTTTCGGCTCCTGACACCAAAGTATTGTTTACCACACAATAACCATGCTCAAAACTTAGGAATCATCAAACTTGAAGTTTGCTATCAAGACTGCAGAGTTCTTTTTTTCAAACCGCTGCCTAAAATGCTGAATATTGTCAGAATGGGTTCCTTTTGTTTTTTCTCAGGATGACACCATACATACAAGACGAGCATGCATCCTCAAGTGCTTGTGCATCTACCTGAACGAAGACCATGAGAAACTTGTGAAAGAATATATGGTGAGTTACATACACTAGGTGTGACAAATTAGCCGCAGACCAGTCGGTGAAAGCACATATTTACTTGCTTGATATGTTAAATTCACAGCAGAAATTAAGGGTGATAAATGATATATTAAACAGCAAAACATACATTTGAAACCTTGTACAACTAAAACACATTGCGCTTTGTCCTTGTTTTTCTTCATCTTCTAATTCTCAAATTTCTGTGAGGTTGGAAACTAGAGACAGAATTTGGCATTTGCTAAACGTATCGGTTTTAAACGTCCTAAAACAATATTATTAACCGTTTCAATATATTTTGTACAGAGCTGGGCAGGTGCCATAGAGAAAATAATCCATAATTCATGCACACTAATAAAAAAAATACAAAAGAACAGAACACAGGAACATATTGTTGCCATTTTAACATGTTTAAGGGATGTTTAAGATAACTCATTTAACAGTTCAAATCGATTGTATCCACGTATGCATCTCTGTCCAAACAAGACCTGCATCAAATTTTATCCAAGCAGTTCCTTTTGATCATATCATCAATGGTTTGATAATCTAATGCAGCGGTTCCCAAACTTTTTAGGCGACGCACCCCCTTCTACTTCCCGACCGGGTTGGTGCACCCTCAATCCCCCGCACCTTCAAAAAAAACAAAAAAACCGCAACATATCCTATTTATAGCCGCATTAAAGGCATCAAATTTAATCATGCACAAATAATCAGAACACATGTAACAAAATATTCAAGAGATCACAACAATGCGCTCTCACATTCAAATGAAACTGAAACTGCAACAAAGTTTCAATAAATTGCAACAAAGTTACGCACAAGCGTCACTTTTAAAGAGCAAAGAGGACGGGTGAGGGCGAGGACACACACACAGGCTCAGAGGCAGAGAGGCCCATCATGAGAGAAGATGGGGAAAATGCTGTCATATTTTCAGCCACATTAAAGACAAATTGCATCAAGTTTAAATTACAATTAACATAATTGGTGGGGGGGGGGTCAGAAAAAAATAGTAATTTAAAACAAATTTCCTGTATTTCTACTACACCTAACCTCTTGGATTAAGTCAAGAAACAGCAACCCTGTATAATGTTAACCAAAAATGTAAAATCATGTTATATTACTAGATTTCAGCATTGAGGTGCTTACATTCATGATCTTGCATAGGCATACTAACCTAAAAAACCTTTTATTGGGAATTGCGAGAAAGTTTCAGAGCGACAGAGACACAGAGCGTCCCCGTAACCATAGCAACTCACTCTCACTCCTGCCTGAGAGGAGAGGGAGAGACGCAGAAGAGCCGCTGACTGAGATTACTCTGAGCAGCATGCATGGGAATAAATTACAATATAATACATTTGTGTATATTTCTCACTATTCAGATGGTCTGAATGACTTGCTGCTGCACGGTGCTGCTCTGACTTCGTTTATGAATTTGTTTTTCACTGTGTGAGAAAATGGACTTGTGGAATGAGAGCGTGTGATAAATGTCAATTGCGTGAGTCTCTCGGTCAATGCGTGAGAGTCGGCAGCCCCGTGAACTCGCTTGACATTATTATGTATGAAACTGCCAATCAGATTTATTTACTTATTTATCGAAGATCGTTCCGGCCCACTTTAACTCCTGCAATTAACCATACATAACATAGCGGTTACGGACATTAGAACACCAGTAATTTGAATCAAATTGCAATAAAGTTACGCACGATCCACCAGGTAAAGAACAAAGAGAATGACACATGCTCAGAAACAGATAACATGGACAAAAAGAAAATCCCACTTGAAAAAATTACAGTGTAATGGTGTAGTTATTACACCATTACACCACCATTACATTTTTCCTCTCGCGCACCCCCTAGAGGCAGCTCGAGCCCCCCAAGGGGCTATCATATTGATTCAAGTTTTCCTTGTCAACATTTTGTTTTTTCTCCAGTCTCTTGCCACACTTTTTCTAGACTCAGAAAATGTATTTGTTATATTTTACTCCACAGGACACAGACACTGAGGTCAACACATCCATGGACCAAACTGTGATGGGAGTGTATGCCGTACAGAAGGATGGTGCGGAGCCCGGAGATGACCCCGAGGACATCGGTGTCCTGATTGAAGGTGTGGAGGTCCTCAGTGGTTTGGGGAACATTGCGATTGTTTGTGCTCTGTTATTTGGACTGATATACTGTTTGAACCTAGGCAATCCACCAGAGCTCAAATGCAGTTTTGAAGTCCTGCAGAAGATTCTTCTAAATCTGGATGGGCAGAGGTTGTCGTCAAAGGCACAATTCCTAAAAAAAACAAGCTTCTGGAGTGAATAAGCTTGAAGAAGACTGATAGAAGCCTGGTATTTGTCCATATCCCTGCAATGCAGATTTTTTTTGTGTTTTTATTTCTGAAAGTTCAAAATTAGAAGTCGTAAAAATGTTCAAAAGGACTATTTAATTTAGTTTTCTCAATGGACTGAGACTAAGATTGTTGTCTCATAGGTTGAAAAGTCTCCTGCGTTTGTGTTTGGGTGGAGCAGACACACAGCAGTGTTTTTGAACACACATCCACACTGATTTTACTACATGGACAATTGTGGCTGGAGCAGTCGTACACACACTTGTTTTCAAAAATCGTTTCTGTGAGTGAAGCAGTCATACTCACACACACACAAACACAATGAATGCTCTCTCTTCAAATGTTAAATAGAATAAATACACCATTAATGGTTTGGTTATATCCTCCTTAAAATTGAGTAATTGTTTTTACTCAATTTTTAAGATTTTTTTTGACATTTTATCAACATAGCAAAAAGATTGTGCAAGCAATATTACAGTAATTGTTCACCACTGATTTATTTTTTGCAATGCACATGTGTAGATTGTAATAATTCAGTGTTTAAAACTGTTAAAATGCATATTGTTGCAGTCATGCACACATCTTGCTGGATTATTTGTACTTTGTTTTTATTATGGGCCAAGAATATTTTGTAGGTTCCAATGACTATTTTATTGCATTTTTATAAAGGTGTTTAAGAAGTTTAATTGTTGCACTTAGAATTTTAAAACTTGAAATGACAGAAGTCATGCACAAATTCTGAAAGATTGTTTTAAGGCTGTTAATGAGCCTTGATTATTTTGGTGGCAAAATATTCGACATGCATTTGTTATAAAAGTTGAAAAAATTGGATGTTGAATGTTAAAAACCTTAAATGACAGAAGTGCACACATTTTGCAGGACTATTTGTAAACTCAGTTTTCTTGAAGCCACTATGCTTACGATTTGGAAGTGAATACAGCATTCCCAAATTCATAATGTTATGGTTAATATTTGACACAAACAAAATGAGTCTTGGTGAAAATTGGTTTAATTGGTGCTTTTCATTGAGTGCTGGAAGGGATTAAGTCACTTGTTGTTTTAGTCAGTAATTAAGTTAAAAATGACAATATGCCAGTAGTAACTGGCATATTGTGGAGACAATGTAGAGGTAATGATGGTAAAGATCTGGTGTAATGTTAGGTCCACAGGAGGTCAAATAGTGTCTCCATTTGCATAATCCTTCTCAACTGAGTGAACATTGTTTTGGAAGCTCTATCATCTTCTGCATGCGTTGCTGTGGGTGGAAGAGTTCTGAATGTACCTGTTATTCACTCAACTGTGGGTTGTTGCTAATATGATAACTAAAGGGAGGTATAGCATGAGATGGTTAAAGGGGAGGAAGCTGAGAAGACCAGGGATCTTGGCAGTTGTATGTTAAAGCCAAATCTTCAATACATTTTAAAGTGGTTTTGCATTTTGTTCTGTTGTTTTTTATATGCATGTTGTGGATCTTTGGTAATTTAATTAAAATTAATGCTTACTAGTACTAGCAATGACACTAAAAATAACACTAATTGAAACAACAAGATTGATATTAGTAAAACTATCAAAAAACATATTAGTTCATTCAACAAGGCTGAATTTTGTTGTGCTAAAGTGTTTGACCAATGTAACTAAACTTAAATTAATTTGACTAATTCAATAAAAGGCAAATTAATTGAATGTACATATTAACATTACTTTTAACCCACAAATGTCTGTGTCGTTCAAATAACACAATCAAGATAGACTGATTTTACTTGATTGGTTTAGATGGAATATAGGTGGCATGATTAAATTACGTTTGTCCAATGAATTATTTTTTTTGAGTGTATACACAGCTGTAGAGTGGGCATCTCCACTCATGTCTCCCTCATAGTGGATGAGGCACCTGGGCAGTGTGGGCTGTTCTCCCTCATAGTGGATGAGGCACCTGGGCAGTGTGGGCTGTTCTCCCACTAAACTACATTCCCATAAGAGAGAACTGGTGCTCCATCGCAGAGGGGTTCAAGAGCAGACCCAAACTGAATTTCCCATGCAAACACTGCCTCATAAAACCACATCCAGGACAGGACCCACCAAGCGAGGAGCGGATCCTTCAGCATCCTCACCACACAGTAGAGATTTTATCATCGCATACTTGGCCAAGAATGGAGAGAAAGCCACCTGCCAAACTTCATGAGGAGTGAAGAAGTGGAGAGAGCAGAGGAGGCCGACACATTCATTCATTGTCTTTATCTGCTTCTTCCTCTTCAGGGTCATGGGGGGTGCTGGAGCCTATCCCAGCATGCATTGGGGAGAAGGCAGGGAAACAACCGGGACAGGTCACCAGTCCATCACAGAGAGACAGTCTCCAATCTACCTGACTTGCATGTCGTGGGTCTGTGGGAGGAAACCCACGCGAACACGAGGAGAACATGCAAACTCCACACAGAAAGAGACGAGGCCGGGAACCAAAAGCGGGACCTTCTTGCCAGCTGGCGTGCCACAAATTCACAGATTTTGGCTCCAACAATGCCAACGAGGAGGCCATGTTAGTCATGGAGAGGTTCAGTGATTACTTTCCATCAATAGCTGAAGAAGTGACCGGGAGGAACTCTGTTATGTGACGGCTCTGGAAAGCTTACCTGCTGTTTACCTGGAACTGATCAAGCTGTAAATTTGTTCTGTGAATACGTTGTAAACTTTATCTGTTAAGACTGAGCCTTCAGTAAATATCACTTCAGTGACTCCGGTGATTTATTGTCATGTCTGTTTATTTCCACAAGGCATAAATGGAATTGCATAAATAGTACAGACACCTGAATAAATGAGGAGGAAATGAAATGGTTCACTCAGGAAATTACATAATGAATTGCTGCCACAGTGCCAACATCGGCTCGGTAATGTCAGTCTAAAAGCCATATGTGAAGCTACACGACCTTGCTAGCTTTTTAGCCTGATTGTGGTAATTTAACGCTACCACAGAGAATAGCTGGCTTGCCTTGCTCTTCTAATAGCAGCTCAACATCAAGGTTGTAAACAAACATTGTAGAATAAATACAGATTTCTGGTTAGCTGTATAGCATTGAATAACATAGGGCTATGTGCACATTCACCTTAGTGCTGGTGCAGGATAGAAGAATACCTGTCTTGGGTTTGTGGATTCTCTGTGTGTGTGTGTGTGTGTGTGTGTGTGTGTGTGTGTGTGTGTGTGTGTGTGTGTGTGTGTGTGTGTGTGTGTGTGTGAATGTGTGTGCATGGGTCTGAAGAGTTGAAGGTGAGCCAGAGCCATGGACAGGTGAGTGCCATTCAGCAAAACATGATTTTTTTCTCTCTTTATTTATTTTTTTCTCTTCTCGTCTTTATTTCTGCCACAACATTCTGTCCCTCTCATTTCTCATATTTTGTCAAAGGAGCGCATAACTCTCTCTCTCTCTCTCTCATACAAATGCACGGCCACACTCTCTCTTGCTGTCGCACACACACACACACACACACACACACTGCACACCTTAATTATCTACCTGTTGCTCTACTGGAGCCTATCTGCTCCTGTTGTCATCCTAAAGATGTTTAAACGGAGCTAATACGGCCTTTGATGGATCGCTTTGTTTCCACAGGTGAAATACTGCGTCTCTGAGCGCTGACAGTTTAACTACTGTAATTTAAAGATGTGCTGTAGCTTAATCTCATGGTCGTAATTTGTATTCACTGCTGAGGGGAAAACCGCACCACTACAAGTGAAGCTCTCTGGTGGCTGTCGGTGTCGGGGCTTTTGATTTAATAGCGGAGGAGAGGAGGGTCTCGTTCAACAACTCCTTCCCCTCCAAGAGCGCGGTAAGCACCACTTGATCGCCTCTGATGTGAGTGATGTGCAGTGTTGTGATTTTCTGTCCTCAGCCCCCATACAGGTTTTTTCCGCAGGTTTTTGTGTCAGTGTAACAGCCCTTCTATTTTAACAAGCTGAAACCTGGAATATTAAATAGCCTGAAGTGTCCCCGAAGACAGAATTATGAATACGGTACTTGGGCAAAGGTCTAGCCTCTGTTTGTGCCCAATTCTCTCTAGCAAGCAAACTGGATGCGGACATTTGCCTGGTTAACGTTTCCTTGCCCACATGCAAGCAAACATAACCTTGAAGAACACAACCTGAGACCTTTAACTTTCCATCTTTAAGTTTTTGATGTCAGCATTATATGCCTGTGATATATATAAAATATTTAAAAAAAAAGAGATAAAGATGAAAGGTAAAGCTGAATTACCTCTGCACCAATTTACCGTGTCATGTTTTATGCCGGTAAAGTTTTCTGGACAAAGATGAATGAACCAAAACTAACACAATAAACTGTGTGCAGAGATGATTGAGTGTACAGCATCTAAGGGCGTTTTCACACCTGCACTTTTAGTCCGGTTAAATCGGACTCTGGTTTGTTTTCCCCCTTGGTGCGATTCGTTTGGGCAGGTGTGAACACAGTCATCGGACCAAAACAACCGCAACCGAGACCCTTTAGAGCAGGCGGTCTCGGTCCGGTCCCGAACGAACTCTGGAGCGGTTCGTTTGTGGTGGGAACGTGATCCGACCTCGATCCGACCCAACCACCAGCTGTACTCAATTTACTCCACAAGTTTGAGCTACACGGCTCCTGTAGCCAGGTATAGCAGGTACAGCAGGTTTAGCCAGTATAGCATTTTCAAGATGTTTCCTCAAAGTGCATTCTGCATTCTGCTGGTACAGTGTTGCCTGGTATATTTCCCAGATCATTACAACAGTTATGAGCAAATGCCAACTCTGCCATTGCTCCATGTTGCATAGCAATGTGCACTAGTCCAGAACACAGGACCTTCTTCCTGTATTTACTTTCTTGCTCCCGCCCCAGACACATCTGACCAATAAGCGGAGTGAACGTTCTCATGTGGTTTGTAGCCTAGTGATGCATTTTGGTTCGCTTGGAACCGAACCAAGGGGAAAAACACTCCAAGTTTACAAACTCATCAACTGATTCGGACCAGAGCAAACAAACTATAGGTGTGAAAACGCCCTAATTTGTCACGTAGATGATTTGAACTCGGTTTCAGATTCTCAGACTCCATTCTGAGGACTGAAGCGTAGTGATGTTTGTGTTCTCTGCAGGAATTGCAAATCTGAATCTGAAAAGATTCAGATTAACAGAGCAGTTGTTGGGTTTCTCTGTCTAGTACAAGTACAAGTGTATTGTGTGTGGTGAGAAAACTTAACAGAAATATAGCTGACCAGCTGTACAGAAAGCATTATATGCCTGGCAGAATTTGTTCATCTGTACCAAAATACCCAAGCTGCAAAATGAAACATGGAATGACCTAAAAGCATAACTAAGAGGTGAGTCATTCTTGTCTTGTTTGAAAGACCTGCTGACCAGCCAAGCTGAAGTTTCCACTGATCAATTTTACATTGATTAGCCGTTTAAAAGACATCTAAATAGTGAAAGTTTATTAGAAATCTGATACATCCATGTTTTAACTAGTTGACCTGGCTTGCAGCTGCTGCACATCTTTTCAGCTGATGTGAAATGTGGCAGTTGAATGTTTCCTTGCTCAGGTGCAAAGCACACATCCTTCAGAGAATCAGCTCACCACAAAGCACTCAATTCAATAAAATGTGGAACTTTTGAAATTGGTTTGTTCATGATTCTTTCGTCTGTGCTAAACCGGATGACAGCGCTCACTGCTGGCTTCAGGTTTAGGTTTTAGAAGACATCCAACACACAACCAGTGGTGGAAAGAGTAACGTCCTACTCAAGTACAAGTACTGTTACTTTGCTGCTGTTTTACTTAAGTTAAAGTAAAAAGTAGCTCATTTGAAATGTCCTCAGAGTAAAAGTTACTGAGTTACTTTTTAGAAAATAGAACGTTGTTAGCTGTGATCTTTTCCATGTGATTATAAAAGGAGAGAGGACAGACTTCAAACTAGATTCTTTTAACTGGAAAATTTTGAAATTACAAGATATAGTGCAGAAATAAAGTAAAGTCAGATTACTCATCTCTACTCACTGTGAATGGCATGTCAATTTATGATTGTTCAATTTCTGTTGCTGACGGAGAGACACAGAATGTTTACTCTGTAATGGATGGGATTTAGAATGTAATTAAGTACAGTACTTAAGTAAAAACATACTTAAGTAAAAGTAAAATTACTGAAAAAAATACTCAAAAAAGTACAGCTACACAAAAAGCTACTCAATTACAGTAAACGCAGTGGCACTCACAAATACTGTAGACTCGCTGTCTCTCACACATACACAGACAGACAGACACGCACACACACACACACACACACACACACACACACACACACACACACACACTGTTATACTGCAGGAATCTTGGGAGTGCAGGAGGTAGAGCTCATTTGCGGTAAACATACAGTACGTTCATTCCACTTCAGATATCTATGGCTTTTATCACTTTCCCTCTAACTTAATTTAGATATACAGTATGTGATTATCACTCAGCTTGGCAACTGACTGTTAAGCATTAAATATATACTGTAGACTGATAAATCTAACTGTTTTATCATGATCCTTCCCATTGACAGGTGTCAGCCTTCACCCAGGCTGCCAGCCAGTTCCTCCTGATGGGCTGTGGCTCTGCAGATGGCGGAGTCTTCTTTTCCAAAGTTTAGTTTTAGTTGGAAAGTGAGTCAGTGAGTTGGAAAGCTGCCTGTCTCCAGCCAGTGTGCCGCCACCGTCACCGAGGCTGAGCTTCAACCCACAAAAACACCGACAATATGGAAGAGAAGAGCAGAAGCCAGAGAACAGGAGGGTCCCGGCTGCAGCTAAATTACTCATTACTCATTCCTTTGGTGTGCTGCGTGGGAGGGGAATGTGTGATTTTGTACTAATTAAGACGCATCAGAGTGAGGTCCCATCGCTTCCCCTCTGAATCATTCGCCGTATTCATTTTGCTCAAATTTTGTAATGATTCTAGGGTCCGAGGACACATTCCTCTAGTTGTTTTTCTCAGTAGATAGGAGCGGGTAGGGAGAAGGGACTCAGCGGTGATTGAGTCTCAGGTGTGAGGTTGACAATTTTTCTCAAAATAACATAAAATAACGCATGTATGTATGGATTGATGTTTTTTTCCAACTTCACTTGTAGATATGGCCACCAAATTCACATGCTGCTTCTAAGCAAAAAATTGCTGGTACTTTACAGTCATTTTTTATTTCTTTTTTATTTCTATTTTACATAAAAAACAGTTTTTAACCAGTTCTTCTCTAAACTACTAACTATTTAATTCATCAGAATGAAACAGGAAAATGCTAACTGATGCAAATGTGCATTTATGAAAATATTATATAATTTCAATACGTTCATAACAACATAAATAAGTCACAACACACAAAGTGTTTGTATCTGTGTCAGTACTGATAGGATGAAAGAATTATTTTTTTTCCTAATCACCTGTGGTTCTTCACCCTAAAACTTACACAACTCAGAACTGAGAATTGCTCCAAAACTTCATTAGTCCACATTTCCATTTAGTGGCGTCTCACTGCCAAGAACAGCAATCAAAACTCCTGAAAAATCTGGATATGTGCCACAAACACAGAGTTATTTAAATGCAGATCATCTCTTCTGTCGCTTGTCATATTTTCTCTCCTATCTTTCCTGTCACTCGCTGTTTCATTTATTTATAAAGCAGAAATGCCATAAAATTTTAATAAACTCAAGACTTCATTCACAGTGTGATTAAAGGCTAAGACAGCTGTTGGAAGTATCATCCATGACTGTGTTCCCTCATACATAAAATTGTTTGCTACAGTGTGTTTAGAAACCGCACAGCTTCCACATGATATTTTTATATATTTTGATAAGCACAAGTGGGTTTATCACTTTGTTTTTGTGATCTGTAATGTTTCCACGCACTTATGAAGTTGAAGTTGGTAATGATGGTTAGAGTAATGAGCCTGTAACCGGCATTATGATCGTTTTGGATTTTAGATAAAGAGATCTAATTTGTAGAGCATCCAAATGGCTTTTATTTTCAAATATAATCCTGGGAATCACTTAGATCTCACTCATTACCTTGCAGTCTAAATCATAATAATGACTGCATGGATATTGTTGATAGCAGAAACTTGAAACAGCCGTGCCTCTTCCACACACAATTAATCCAGGTCCTCAGCAATACAACAATATGAACATTGACTATATGACTTTAATTACGTGTGGTACAGGGAAACCGGCCTGTAGGTGATTAAATTAAACTCTGAGAAAGTGAATTTAATCACAGCCCTCAATTCACTTTACTGTTCCACACCTCCAGCACTGCTTTGATAGGAATGATGTCTTTGTTGGACAGTTGTTCAAAGTCGTCCGAATAGTTGCCATAGGGACGGAAAGTGTCGACCTCCGCCATTAAGTGGTTGCATTCAAAGAAAAAAGAAAAAAATCACCATTAATTTTCACATAGGGGGATTTTTAACAATTGATTATAAAGTTTACTTATTAAGCTTAGTTAATAGCTTTCATATATAATAATTGGCACACTAATTGGAATCCGTGAAATACTCTGACACTATGTTTGCCTAAGGACCTGTTACATTAGATGGATGATGTTTTGCAGTGTTGGCTTTCTTTAAGCATGTTTACAGAGACAGAAGCATCTCCCACCAAGAGGGTGCTGCCTGGGTGGGCTGGGGGGGGGGGGGGGGGGGGGCTCTAGATTGAAATATAATCACCATGTTTCCTTGGTTACCTTTTACTTAGATAATACATAAGATGAAATGAAACAAAATGTGTCTGAATCTGCAAAGGCTCTAAAGCAACAAGCTGAGTAACTAGATGTTTGAGTCGGACGCAATGTTGCATCACGTCGGTCGCATTGCATTTCACTTTGTATTTTGTTGTACAATATAATCTCATCTTCCTCCAATTCTCCTCTCACATTCTGGAAATATCTCTCCAAGGAGAAACACACACACACTTTGTCAAGACATTAGGACAGTGGTTCTCAAACTTTTTCTGTCATGCCCCCCTTTGGAGGAAGAAACATTTTCATGCCCCCTGCCCCAACAAAATGGTGACAAAATGGGCCAAGTTTAACTTTATTGAAATAACATCAAGATCATGAACATTCCTTTTACCTTTCTTTCAGTAATTTATGTTGTGCAAATAAAAAAGCAACTTCTACTTCAACTTTATCAAACCACTTTTTGTGACATTTGTCACTAGATTGCTCCATCAGTCTGTGTGCTTTTTCAAAAATAGAGAAAAATCAAATAAAATTTACAGTCACTTTGCTAGAACGATAACAATAAAGTTCACTAGATTGCTCCATCAGTCTGTGTGCTTTTTCAAAAATAGAGAAAAATCAAATAAACTTAGATTTTTCTGTATTTGTTGGGTCTCATACTGTCAGCTGCCAGAGTTTTCAGACATAAAACACACACTGGTCTCTCCTCATCTCCCACCACATTCACTGTGAACCCAAGAGCAAGATAGGCTTCGTCATATTTTCTTGACTTGGTTTTTGGTTGATAACCGTCGCACTTTGTCTTGTTTGTCTCGGAAGCATCGCCTGTTTTTCTTTTTGTCCCTGTCAAATATCTCTCTATTCTGTAAACCTACAGACTCTCTGTCTGAATGGACACCATTGCTAACGTGAAAGCACGGTTTGTTTATCGTTCCGCTGTGAAAAAGATTCAGACGTCAAAACATTAGTTCCGCACTATATTTTCCCTCCCGGTCACGCGCGACCCCCTGTCATGCCTCTGTGACCCCCAGGGGGGGCGCGCCACACACTTTGAGAAACGCTGCATTAGGACAATCACTCTAACATTTCCTCCACTCAGCATGTAAACCGAATAATTACAAATGTGTGACTGGGAATCTCTTTGTGCGGTAAGTTATGCTTGATTGTATGAAATCGAATGCATCAACTCAGTTTGACCCGACACTCATTTTAAAGTCCATTTCTGAAACATCAGGCTCTTTGCCTCCATTATTTAATAAGCCTGTAAATTGTGACCAATTGTCTTCATGATATAAGTTATGACTTTTAGATAGCATGACATGGAATAACAAATACAATCCAGAAACTGAAATGAAGAAGAAAAGAGAAGTAAAATAAATTCTGCTATTAAAACCATTCAACTCGTTGTCTTTCACCAGAATTAAAAAAAAAAAGAAAAAGGTAAAAAGGAATTCTGAAGGTAAAGTCAGAGTCAGAATTCCCTGCTCTGACCTTATTATAAAGTCAGAAGTCTGAGATTAATCCCAGAACTCAAATACGTATATTTTTCACATGTGGCCCTAATCCTCTTCCGTACACATCATCGTATATCTGACCCTTAGCTGTAAAATATTCAGCAGATACAGGTTGGGGGAAAGAGCAGTGCATTTACACACATGGACTGATAAGACCTGAGTTCACTCATGAAAGCCTTGGAAGTACAGAAGCGCTATAGGTAAACTGGGAATACAATTTTAATGAACACATGGTCTGTCCATGAAAGAGCATGAAAGATCCCGCATTGATTTCACCTGTTAAGTCCACCGCATTCATGAAGTGGAAGATGTAGAAGAAGATTTCTTAAACCTTGAGACATGGATTGTGCAAAAAATTGTGCAGACTATTTTCTACACTCGGTGTATAGTAATCCCAAGAAAGTAAAACTACAGTCTCCCTCCTCTCTCTCTCTCTCCTCTCTCTCTCTCTCTCTGGGGAGACGCCTGCTGCCATTGTGACTAATATCCATGGTGCCAGCTCTCCTCCTGGGTTTTGCTTCAGTCAGACCAGGGAGCCAGGAGAGGCGTGACAGGACGCTCTGCTCATAACCCATCAGCTGAATAATTACCGCTAACCTGCTTCTCCACAGGGCCTCGCTCGCTGCTATAAACAGCACCGCCGTCAAACGCTAATGGAAAATCACGGCCGTGGCGAAGTCACGGGCTCGGGTCAGTGGGGAGCTGGGCGGACGTATTCGGGTCAAATCCTTCAGCTCTCCCCTGACTGTTTGTAAAGTGTTTGTAGAGTGAGGCCCTTTAGTAGGGAAGGGTTTTGCTGATTATAGGGAAGGGACGATATATCGAAATTCAATATATCGCAATACAATAATGTGACAATACGTATTGTGGGTCAGAAAATGAATTTTATTCTGCTGTAGTAATCACGAATGAGACGCCTGACCATCACAAGCTCTCCATCCAAATTATATGATTTTTTAGAAAAAAAAAGGAAATGACTGGTTGCTCTATATTGTCAAACTAGGATCAAAAATGTATCGGGTGCTCTTGGAAAAGGGGGGAAAAAAGAGTGCTATAAACAAAAGGACAATCCAGGCACTCCAATTCTAAAAATATAACCACGAGGAAGAAAATATTTAAAAAGCCTTTTTTAATTAAAGCCTCATTTAAAGCCCTGAAGAAGACCTACAGTGGTCGATACATATTGGCTTTTTTTAATGATTTAGCCACTACAATAAAGGCTTTTTAAATATTTTCTTCCTCGTGGTTATATTTTTATATTTGGAGTGCCTGGATTGTCCTTTTGTTTGTAGTTATATTATTTTTTACTTTGTAATGCCATTTTTAAATTGTTGTTTACATTCTGGCAAGCCTTTAGAGCATTACTAGAAAGATTTATGGCTCAGAAATAAACATGATTCTGCACAGTCAGACTTTGTTGTCATTTGAACATTTGTTTATGACATCATATCCTGGTTGTGTTGAATCCTGAACCCCATATTGCGTAGAGAATTGTATTGTGAGATAAACATATCGTCCCATCCCTACTCACTGTACATCTTATTCATGACTGTGTTGGTAAAAAATTTAAAAGTTGCAACAGTATTCTGTGGTTTTCAACTGCTCAAAGATAAGATAAGACAAGACAGCACTTTATTAAATTCAGGAGACCTTTGACTCCGCCCACTCCACCGAGTTGACTGATTCTGGTCTGGCATCGTGACATGAAACAGCGGTTTCTAAATCGATTAAAAGTACCAATTACTTTGAAATCCGAACTTTGAAGGCATTTATTCAAAGGGGAGATGTTTTTTGCGTTCTCCCCACTGGATTTGGTGAAGAGTCTCATCTACCAACTTGCCCCTCTGGTACTTGAGGAAATGGGTCGGGAAAAGCAAATATTGATTGTTATTTCTCCATTACTCGCGCTAATGGAGGACCAAATCAAGGAAGCTGTGAAGCTTGATTTGACGGCGATGCGATTTTAAAGAGAGATTTAAACTTATTTTACATAGATATCTCAATATCGCCCGACATCATACTTTGTTTTTACTTCGCTCCGTGTTGTCAAAGATGCTCTATACTTTCTGAACCGTCTCCGGTGTTGTCATGGCTACGCATCAGCGTCGACTTAAAATGACGTTAGATTCAGGCGGATACGTTGGTCTCTAGTGATTGGTTAGGGAAAATCGAATCCCCCTCCCCCCACGGAAATCGGTTAGAGTGGAGGCAATGTCAGACTGAAGGTGGAAACGGAGTGGAACGAGTTGACAATTCTGTCTGATATCAGGCAAAGGAGATGGAGGACAGCGCTGTGAGCGAGTGAACGGCATCGCAAGACGTTTCAGCTACGAAGGCTAAAAATCCGAATTTTCAAACTATAAAACCAATGATGTAAAAGCAGATTTTTTTATTCCAATATTCAGCATGGTGATATTTTACCTTTTCACTGGACGTTTCCTTTGGGTCTCTGCTCTGATTAACTGGCTTACTCTGTGAAAATCTGACTTTATTGTTTGTGTCAATCTGGTCAATTTGGTCATATTCTTATAACATTGAAGTGAGCACAGTCTGTATTATTGGTGTAGGATGGATGCAACATAATGCACAAGGATCTCTACTAGAGGTCTTCACGGGTCTACCCGGGACCCGTACGGGTTCGGGTCCACGTTTTATTATTATTACGTTTTTATTATGCACCGGGTCGGGTCTGTAATATCTCGGGCAAAAATGGGTCAGTATATATATATTTTTTTTAATTATCGGAACAAATTTCCCGGGTCCATTAGGGTTCGGGTCTGTCATTTTGGACCCGTGAAGACCTCTAATCTCTACAATAGCTACCACTATAGTCTTATCATGAATCTGTAAGTCTTGTGGTTCCTTTGGTCCTTTGGTGACGAGGCAGAGTTTTCTTATGTAAACCTAACTGAAAACCTACTTAAGATGAATTAGTTTTATGCCCTGTCATCTCCATTATCATTCTTCATATCCTGATGATCGCCAGAATGTGATTTTATTTTATTTTTTTTGCTCCCCGATCGACATTCGTTTCTCAGAAAGTCGGATGCCTCGCAGCCGTTTGCATCTGCATCTAATTCGTCACAGCCTAATTTACAGAGTTAATTCATATGATATGCTCTGGCTGTTATCTGTTGTACATACCATATTCTGATGTTCTCAAAGACAAATTTCACACCACAGTAGAAAAGATAACAACATTCTGCCTTTGTTGTCATTTCACTCGCGGCGGCGGCTCTCCGATCTCGGCCGGGGCGAGACGGCGAGACGGTGGAGTCATCGCAGCTGTGAAGTTTGACAGAGTTTCATCTCGGTCACAGTAGATAATTGTGGCTGGGGGAGCTAAGGGAGAATTTAATTATTTACAGCAGGTGCTAACTTTTTTCTAAATATTATAAAAAATAATAATAACAATAAATTAGATTAGATTCAACTTTATTGTCATTGCACACAGGAGGCTACAAGTACTAAGACAATGAAATTCAGTTTAGCATCTAACCAGAAGTGCAAAAGAAGCGAAAAAGTGCAGTGCAATGTAATGTGCATATGTACAATATATAAATAGAATAAGCTGTAAGGGTAGTATGAATGTGCTAAGATATATAATGCATCATCCAGCAGCACCCTAAACGTCTCTATGGAGACAAGTCGGTCCAATTTAAGTGAGTCCTGAAGCCTGTTCCATCTATTAGGAGCGTAAAAGGTGAAAGCGGTCTTTCCTGACTCTGTGTTGGAATGGAATAAGTGGAATGTCCAATCTAATGTGTGCCTGCGAATGTGTATAATATCCTGTAGCACTTAAACTTAAAAGCAAAGACAAATACAATGGTAGCTTGCCACGTAAGGCTTTGTAAATAAACAAAAGGCAGTGTTGTTCTCTTCAATCACACCACACTTTAGCAGAGAACAGTGGGATTTTTTTTTTTTTTTTTGCAAAGAATAATAAACTTCTTATATTTTCATATAGAAATTGGCCTTGTTATATTAATTCTGTATCCTAAGTTTTTTTTTTTTTTTTTTCTCCAAAGAAAATTGCAGGGGGTGCTTAGGGGGAGCTTGGCTCATTCCAGGGGCAGCTCAAGTGCCCCCTAGCGCCCCCTTGCCGCTGTGCCTGCTCAGTCACAACTGTGGGGTGTTTAGGGTCTGAACGAGGCCCTGAGAGAACAAGCCAATAAACCGATAAACCCCCGAACTTGCTGCTGCCACACTGCAGACTAAGAATAAGTGAGCAGGCCCCGCTGTAGTTGCTGCGACACCACAGAGAATCAAACGGTTCAGAGTCGAGATCCAGTACAACGGACCATGAAGGCCTGTTCTTGTTTCCAATTTCTTTCAATCGGAGACAAATATGGGAAAAACATAAGAAATACAATTCGTGTCGGCAGCGAGTCTCAACTCTTTGTGAGTGAAGAGAGAACAGCACAGAGATCAAAACACAGAAAGCCAGGGAGAATGGAGTGTGTGTACTGCACATATACTGTGTGTTGGTGGCTATAAATCACTCTTGTTGCTCCTCAAAGG
The DNA here is from genome assembly GCF_046629955.1 of Centroberyx affinis. Classification (NCBI taxonomy): domain Eukaryota; kingdom Metazoa; phylum Chordata; class Actinopteri; order Beryciformes; family Berycidae; genus Centroberyx; species Centroberyx affinis. The sequence goes on along the minus strand of NW_027282041.1, from coordinate 34,294 downwards.
TTTTGAATATTCTCAGTTTGGTTAAACTCATCAGCAAACAACTGCTGCACTTTGGCTCCATCCCAAAGAGGAAGTGTGTGTGGAAAAATCAGGTTTTGCCCCGTTTTCTGCCACCAGAAGTCACAAGGAATTGTCTGGTGACTAGTTGGTTAAGAGACACAACAGTTTTGTGATAAAATATACTAAAATTAGACACAGTTCTACTGTATAAGATTCAAGAAACAAAAAATAAAACTTACTGTACTGTAAACACTCATTGTAGAAATGTTCTTGGCTTGAGTTGAGTAAGTAAATAAATAAACTTTGAGTAGCACTTTTCAAGACATTGCAGTCACAAGGTTCATCACATTATGAAACAAATATAGACAAAATAGGACATATTATGAAATAGTTAGTTAGTTTATTTTTATTTCTGTGCCATGCCAAACATCTGGCCCATCCAGGGATCCACATGGGATTACAGGACACCACCAATTTACAAAACATACATCTTCCGGTGATACATGTAAGAGCAAAAAAAAAAAAAAAATCGATAAAATAAATTACCATATTCTTTCAAATAACATATTTGAAATGATAGGTTTCAAATGAACAATACACTGAAAAGAACTGCTACAAACTTATAGTTTATCTTCATAAAGAGCTTTTTTTCTCATCTCCCAGGCTTTCTCCAGGTAACTAGCTAATCTAAATGTTTCATAAGCGAACCGCCAACTCAATCTTTGTGCATCATCCATATTTACAAAATCAATATCTGTTTTTATCTTACTAAACAGTTCCCAATAAAAAGGGCAATAGAAAACAAAGTGAAACTCATTTTCTATATCAGTCAGAAATAAATACAGACACTCAATGGAATACACAGTGAAGAGTGAAAGAAAATTTAAATAGTGATAAGATACGGTGGAACATCAAATTAAGAAAAGTGCTTGACAGTAGTAATACTTGGAAAAATACCTGAAGGAAGTCTTGGCTACAATGAGTGTCCACTGTATGTATAGTAGAGTTTACACATTCAGCCTTGTTCTTGATAAGAGGCTTTGAATGGGCCACACTCCAACAATACGGCAGCACTCTTCTTTTTCTTCTTCTTCACCTAACAGTGTGATTCATGCAGAGATAATGAAGATGGCAGGACACGCTTTCTCCTTCTCTCTGCACCCTTGACACGGCCGATCGTTTTAATGCCGCACTTCGTCTCGTCCACAGTGTGTAGTGCTCTCAATATGAGCAGATTGAATGAAGCTGGGTTAGGGTGAGCTAATGTGTTTTCTCTACAGTGTCCATTCAGGGTGAGAAAATATCATGAATCAAATCGCAGGATCCATTTTGAAAAGTTGTGTATGCAGCAATGGATTCAGTTGTATAGAGAAACATAACTCAACCCTTTTTATTGCAGATTGAATGGCAGACCTCCAGTTATTACACAGTCCTTTTACAGCAGGTTTTCACCAGCTTGGTCTCGGAAATTTTGTGAAGTGAGCACAATGTCTACCTAGGGCGTAACCACGCATTCTGTCCCCCCCTCAATATACAGGAGAAAATATGTTAAATATGTCCTCCTTTTATGAAGCCTGTCAATGGATCTGTCTCTTGTTATTTCCTATTTATTTTCAATTTATTTCCGTTTGTTAAGGAAAGTGTGTGGCAGACAGGGCCATGCTCTGGAGATACAGATGATCAGGTGAGAAACTGGAATGCGAGACTTTAAAGAGTGCGAATTTCGGTGCGGATTATTCACACACACAAAAGATGATTTTGTGGGTTATAATGGAAGCTTGCACACCAGGGCGGAAAAAAATTCGGAACCACTTTGTCTTCTGCGGCGTTCCGTCTGCGAAAATATACACTTGACCAATGAAAAATGTCGCACCGGACCCGGTGTGTAAGCTTCACATGCTGAAAATTCACGCATGAATAGTCCACAAAAACCGTCCCGCATTTTCGTGTCGCACCGGTGTGAAAGCTTGATAACATTAGTTTTAACCTAGGCCTACATGTCAGCAGCAAATAAAACTAGTAATAAAAGCAGAATATTCAAATTAAAATGATCATCAAGGTCAGTCATTGCTCTTCTGGTAAAATAATGATATCTGGTCACAATGCGGGCAGCACAGAGAGACAGGGAGAGGCATGCTGAAAGCAGTGGCCAGTTGTAAATGTTCTAAATGTGCAGATTTTCATATATAAATATCATAGAATTGTGGGAAATGCACTTTAAAATGTCTACATGATGTCTGCAAATGCAACTATGTGCTCCGTGCAAGAAAAGTGAGAGCAATATGTTTCCCCGCCGTGAAAGGAGACACTGCTAGAAACAGGAAGTAGTCTGACAGAAGGAGCACGGTGGAAAGTAAGCTAAGGGTGCTGTGGTCGGGGTCGACCGACGACCCGGGTTCAATTCTCAGTTTGGGATTTCAAGATTTCTAAATCCTTCTCATCACTTACAAGGCATGGCATGGTCAGGCTCCCACTGACAGAACTGAGTTGTTGAGTCCTCACAGCGCTGCCGGCCCCTCAGCTCTTCTGAGCAGGACCTGTTCCTATTCCAAGGTCCGACCTGAAAAACAAAAAGGTGATTGTGCCCCAAGCACAGAACTTGAATGGACAGAACGGTCCTTACACTGTTTGCTGTAGTGGTGAATTTTAAGAGTTAGTCGCTATGGTGACAACACAAGTCTGGGCATTGAGGCTGTAAAGTCTGTCACACTTGCTTGAGAACTGTGCAGATGAGTCTGTTAGCAACCTGTCAAAACTCAACTGAAAGCTAACGTTAGCACCTAGGCTAACGTAGCTTCATCAAAGACTGTACCTCTCTCTCTTGCTCTTCTAGTCAACATTAGCATGAGACAGAGAAGCTGCTTTGGTTCTTGCTGTAAAAGCTCTCAGCTCAGTGACTTGCTGTAAGTTTATACAGAAGCTAGCCCAAAGGTTCACAACAAAATGGCCGCCGCTCTTACCATCCAGGAACGTTGATTTAAATGGAAAAGACCGTTCTATCCATTCAAGTTCTGTGGTCCCAAGACTCTCGGCTCCCCTCACATATACTGGCAAGCTTACTGAAGACCTGTACCTCTTCTGTCAAGCATTTTCTTAATTTGATGTTGCGTGTGTCTGTATTTATTTCATAATATATTGTGTGTCTATTTTGTTTCATAATGTGAAGCACCTTGTGACTGCAATGTCTTGAAAGGTGCTATAAAAATAAAGTGTATTTATTTACTCAACTCAAGCCCAGATTTCTACAGTGAGTGAAGCAGTTTTGCTCTTTAGCTGAATTTTTCTTATTCAACCATGACCAAAACCTTTCCCTAACGGTAACCAAATTGTTTTAGTTGCCTTTACCTTAAACAAGTTGTTTTCTTTCCTAAATGTAATCATCACCTTGTCCAGTCCAATTCCTGCTGTTGTCACATAATGTTTTCATGGTGGTGGTTTTCAACACGTAATCTGCTTTTCAGAGTTTATACTCATTTCACAAAATGTTATGAGACTGTGTTGTCATCATCCCCCACAGAGCAGCAGTTACTCGTCAGTGAGAGCGAGTGTGGGAGAAAAAAAAATAAAAAAATCACCCTGAAAATGTAAGTGGATCTTGACAAGGATGCACCTGCCATTTCATTTGCCATAACTGCTTTGTTTTTGTCATTTAGTCCTGGAGCTGAGTGGAGCTTCAGACAAACACTGTGATTGTCTCATTCATACACTCACATGGTGTATACTCCACTTGGTAATTATCCAAAGAAATCTTGTGTAAGGGAATGACTGTTTCTGGAAGTGAAACAGCGCCCCCAACAACACACATACGCATAAACACATACAAGCACGCATTATATAAACACACACATACATATCATAGCTATTACTTAACATAGTGTCTGCTAAACAATTAGCCTGGAGCACCGGAGCCGACGATCTAACCAGAGGATGATTTGGGTGCTTATGTTCTCATCACTTTAAACCTGCAATAAGCCATATCAGACCTTATAACCAATCCTGAAACTAATGTGAGCTTTGTGGAGATTTCATTGAGACATAATGATATAAAACCAACAGCCACATAGCAGCAGCTGTGTTGCTGTTTTCACCTCTTGTTGTCAAATAGTCCGGAACGAAGCTCCTCCCGGTCCATTCGGTAGCTTTTCATTTTTTTTAAAAACTAGCTTGTCTCTTCCCTCGCTGTTTAAAAGCAGCCTTCACCCCCTCCAATTCCTGAAAAACATACTCGTAATGTCAGAATCGATGATCGAACTAGTAAACTTGCTCCCTGCCTCTTCACTTGTCATTGTGGGACATGTAACCTTCAGCGGGAGAAAGATCTGTCAAAGAGAGTCACTGGTCACCAGCAACATTTCTCCGTAGGTACGGTTAGCTTAGCTGTTAGCATTTATGCACGGTGCTTTGCAATGTTTGTCCTTTGTAGGCCTCCGTAGTGCAGTGGCATCACTGTGTGTTGCGTTTTCTGTCACCCTCTAGTGGTCAGAAAACTTCTCTTATTGCAGCTTCAAAACTCAGTGTATTCCTTAAACACACATGTTAATAGACCATTATAAAGTGTTACTATCTGTTGCTTCATGGCAGTGTCCTACAGCAGTGGTTCTCAACATGGGGTCCAGGGACCACCAGTGGTCCTTGAGGGGATTCCAGGGGGTCGCCAGCAAATTGATGAATTGTTAAACTTCATCATTATTTCATTTACAAGAAGTTAACACAATTAGAGAATGTAGAAGAATGGCTGTTTTGGTCATAGGTTTCACTGTTATCTCTCATCCTACAATACTGACAGTCATGGAATTCTGGACAAAATCAAATCTAACAGTAAAAAATATTCTCAGATTTGGGTCCGAGAGACAAAATCTCATCAAATGGGGTCCGTGGCTCTAATGTGAACTAATTTAGGGTCCTTGATATGAAAAAGGTTGAGAATCACTCTCCTACAGTGTTATCTACAGTTTTCAAGCACCACATTTTACAGCAAAGTCGCCCTCCAGCTCTGTCTGCTGAAGCAAACGCCTCCCTGCAGGGAACCAGAAATATGAATCCACCACAGACACAAATAAGCCAAACTAAACTTATATTGTCATATTGGCAAATGTACAGTATAATGGCTTTGGTGCTGGGCAAGCATTACCAAAAAACTTTGCTCTTAGCAAATCTCTCTATGTTTTATATAATTTAATATTTTAATATTTTATATGAATTAAACTAAAAAGTCGATTTGAACAATCCTGGTGTGCGCTGGATTACTTTGATCTTGAATGTTGTACTGGTCCTGCTCTAGCTGCACCCTGGATGAGTAGCACAGCTGTGCACAGGGCACCCATAGATTCTCTCTATGTTTAACTTGAACAATGTAATTTCACTGTTGTAATAGTAAATAAACAGATAAATTAGTCAGAAAAAGGTCAGAAAAAGAAGAATCCTTATTTGTACACTACACAGTGCTTTACAAAGGAATAAATAAAAACAAAAAAAAGATGAATTGTGCTCCTTTTTTGCCCAGTACTTACTGTTTTTATTATGATTTTTGCAGTCTGTGGTGTTTTTGTGCTGCAAGCCAAATTTCCCACGTGGGACAATAAAGTAGGATTAGAGCCACCCATTGTAAAAAATGTAGGCATTCATGAAACTGTGTGAAACTGTGTGTGCCATGCTTTGGATAGAAGAGTCCACCATGGAATATGTTATGTCAGATAGGTCACTGTAACATAAAAACACCCACCATGTTGTTTTGTAATGATCCAGATAAATAATTCCGGGCTGATTCAGACTTATTCAGTCATCTTCATCCTCTGCTCTGCTCTGCTTTCCCTTGCTTTGTAATTCTCTTCATTTCTACTTTTTCTCACTCCACCTCCTCTCTAATGCTGTCATCTTAACTCCTCTCTCCTGTCTCCTTTTTTCTTCCTTGCCCACCCCCCACTCCTCTCCTCTCCTCTCCTCTCCTCCTCCCTCCTCTTCTTCCCTCTTTTTCCCCCATCATATCTCTCCTCTTCCTCTCCTCGGTGACACCGGCTCCCTCAGCAGCAGCGCTCCTGTCACGACTGAAAGATGGGGAACATTGTGTCGTACAACATCTCAGCGGGGCACAACTGAGGTGTTTGTAATATGGTTTATGCGATGTCACGCCATCGGCCAGCCACAGCAGGTTTAGTTGAATTGCAGTGTATATATACAGTGGATATCGAAAGACTACAGATCCTTTCAGATTTTCTATTTTTTTAGTGCCTTGAGGCCTGAAATGAAAACCCATTCAATCAGGCTTCGCTTCAGTGTATTAAAAATGGAAAAATAAAACACCTTGGTCACGCAAGTGTGCACATCCCTTACCATTTTAACATAATTTAACATAATTTTAATTGTGTTAGATTCAGCTAATCACATCCCAAAGCTAATTTGCTTGAAATCAACTGTCAGAATCATGTCAAGGTAGAGGCCAAATTGGCTCGCTCCAGAAACCAAGATATTTTGGGGAAAACTCTTCTGACTTTTGCACAATAGCTCAAGTTAAAGAAGAATTTCATCTGTCAACATGATAACATGCAAAGCACACAGCCTAATCAACCAAGGAATGTCTGAAATAAAGGATGATCGAAATCCTGGAGTGGTCCAGTCAGAACCTGGACTATAGAAAATCTGTAGACCGACCTTTAGTGGAGACTTAACCAAACAGACTTCCAGCTCTTATCAAAATAAAAGGTGCTACTGTTTTTTTTTTTTTTTTTTAAATGAAGGATGCGCACACTTACACAACTAAGGTGGTTTAGTTTTCTATTTTAATACATTGTGAGAAATTTGTAACCTTTTGTGTTTTACCTAGATTTTAGTACAGTAGTTACTTTATATACAAATGAAAAAAGTCTGATTTAATGGGTTTTCATTTCAGGCTTCAAGGCAATAAAAACTAGAAACCGAAAGGGTGTGTAGACCTTTGATATCCACAGTATGTATTTAACTTAAGATTAATATTTCAAAACTTGAAATATTAATCTTAAGTTAAATACATAATGATGATTCATTGATTGACAAATTAAAACAAAGTATGACGATATGATTATTGCTGGATAGCAGTCCATGGCTTACAAAAAATGAATTTTACAAACTGGATCATCATTTCTTTTTTTTTATGTTTATGTTGCTCCTGAGAATAAAGTTACTCTTTTACTCTTACAAACTTTCAGTAATTAAGTAATCCAGTGTGCTTTAGTAAACAAGTGCAATTTCCATGTATTCTGAGATATTTTTATGTGGGTAGTAATATTGCTTCTATAAAACTCATATTGCACTGTCCATGTACAATATATCACTTCTCAACAGATAGAGGCTAAACACAAAACAAGAAGTCGAAAGTGACCGGTGGGAATTTCTCCATGATCCTGAGGAGCAAATAATGATGACATCATCTCCTGCATGGTCTTTCCCTGCAGAGTAGAAACAGTTTTCTGATGTAACCCAGTTCTCTGAAGGCCTGACAGAGCCTCCTGGCCTTCCTGGTCCAAACCCCCACTTCCACTCCTCTTCTCACCATAAATAACAAAATGACATGAATCATCCATGAACTTCTAATGCAGGCAGGTCGTCTCACACCCTCACATTCACTGCATGTTGAAATATAATAACGGCAATAAAGTATAAAATCAAATTCTATATATACACTATACTATACTATATATGTGTAGATTAGCAAGATGCCACATATTGCATTCACCTTGTAGATTTTGAATTGGTAAAATAATTGGTAAAGTAAACCTAATGTATTAAATATTAACCACTACAATATTTTATACTATGTATAAAATGTCCACCAGTGCTGTCTGAAGTAGGGTTACCATGGAGATGATGAATATGGGATAGTTGGCCATGTACATGAGGTCAAAACTGGAATTTACTCATCTGTCTTTATAAAAAAAAAGTTGCTAGAGAAATGAAATGTTGCTAGAGAAATGAAATGTAAAAACTGTATTAACATCCTCTATTTTGAATGTCTGTCAGTTAATCTTGAGATGTTAAATGATACATGTGTAGGCTTTTCACACATTTCCAACTAACTTTGATCTCTAACTGTCAAGATCTCATCTAAATTGATTTCCTTTGAGAGGAAAAATTGAGGGAGCCACTCCCAGAGAAGCTCCGGCGTTTCTGGGAGGTTTTTTAGGTGGTGATTATCTTTGAATATCCTCAGGGCTAAGGCACACTTCAATTGATACTGGCTGACCAGAGGTGTCACCATGTGTGACAGCTCAAAATCTTTCTTTCTTTTTTAATGTCATTTTAAATAGTGTGGAGTGTGTATGTATTTTTTCTGTTTTATGTGAAGCACATTGTATTTGCCTTGTGTATGAAATGTGCTATATAAATAAAGTTTGCCTTGCCTTGCCTAAAAGCACATATATTTGATCTAAAAACAGACATGTTTATTATGACACAAAATAATGTGGCATTACAAATAAAATGCCCGGCAATTCTCATCCCTGGTCTGAAATAGAGGCTCCATGGAGATAATAATTAAAATCTGAATCAGAATTTATTTAATGGGAATGTAAAATACAGTAAATGGACAGAAGTTTTGGTGACACTGACATTGACAACTTAATAAAACAGTAAAGTAACAAAAACCTCTGGATGTTTTGTCTTATGTGTTGTTTTGTATGTGTTTAGGGCTTGTTTATTGTGTAGAGTGGGTTTTAGGTAGTAGGTGCAGTTTTGTACTGTGAACTAATCAGAGTGGTTATGATGGGTGTTGACATCAACCAGCCAAGGGACAACAGATGAAAATTAGCCTAGTGACTAAATCTGGCATATTTACATTAGGTTTTAACTATTCCTTAATATGCACTGTACCTATTAAATAAATAAATCATAAATTATATAGGCTGACACACGTTACAAGAACAACAGGACTTCACATACAGTGCTAAGGGACAGTGCAAGATACATCATAGGCTATATATTCTCTACATATAACATGGCTCCCTAACAATTCTCAAAGCATTTCAGGACAGATCTGGTCCAGCCCCAGAGCCTTGCGATTGAAGATCTTTCTATTTCTATGACCTCTGTCAAGGAGATGGTCTCAAACCCTCACAAATCTTCCAGCACTGCCTCCTGAACAGATAGTGTGTGTGTGTGTGTTTGGTTTAAGAGTTCCTCAAAGTGTTCCCTCCACCTCCCAACAATGTCCCCAGTTGAGTGTTTTCCCTGATGATGATGATGATGATGAGGGGGCATTGTGGTGCTTTATCCTAGTAATGAGGTGCAGATCACAGTCAAAAGGAACCAAAGCAGCTCTCACAGGCTCATTGGGACCAGTGTGTTTATCAGGGGGCTCAAAGTGAGAGCTCCCCTGTTGTGGGATCAGCAACGACACTTGGTTTTTTTTCTCCTCTCCATTTATTATGATCTGAAGATAACACTGAACACAAATCAGAGAATGTATCCCTGACAAAGACCTTTTGAAGCTGAACAAACCACTGAGGAGCAACAAGCCACTAAAGGAGCATCACTCCAGGGATATTTTTTCCCTCACAGATCTTATTCTGAGATTTCTACACATTGGCCAATGACGCAAAACATACCAAAAGGGTTAAATGAGAGGATGGGAGAATTTAGGGAATGTCCTGTAAATCTGTGATTAGTAACGAGGGAAATTGAGCCATAGATTTTTCACTTTCTCTTGACTCTCACACACTTAACCTATAAATACTAATCTAGGATTAAAGATTCTAGGATTCACAAGTATCTGAAATGAATGAAATGTCTGTAATTTCAATCCTCAAGCCGCACACCTTCATCACATCATTCTCCTTTCTCTCTGAAACACTATACATTAATTTGTATGTAAGGAACAAAAAAATCTCCCCTCCACTCCTCAGTGAATTAGAATGGAAACCATTAAGGAATATTTAAATAGTTTTGGTGTTTGCAAATGATTTATCAGAACAATAGGAAATGGTAGTACATCAAAATATAATGTCCATTGCTGATCTTCACATCCTCCAATTAACATTATATAAACTATGTATGAGATCCTATCAAAGACAGTGGATTACTGAATTTAATTATTCCTAGCATTAGTAGAGATAAAATCCTTATTGGCTGGGCTTAGCGGATTGGGAATGGCAGCGTTGAGCTAATTGTTTAGAACAAACAAGATGTTATTTGCTTTCGAGGGAAACAGCTCAGACAACACTCATTGCACAGCTTTAGATAACAGAGTCAATACAGCAAAATGGATAAGGACAATATCTGAGATGCAGCGAAAATAGATGCATAATGGATGAACGGCATCAGTGGATTCCTGTGGAAGACATAGTGATAAGTGTTTGCAATTTGTGATATTTTGCATTTTCTTTGATATCATTCCGTAGGAGACATTTCTTAAATACGATTGTAAAGGATTTTCTATGTTGTGGAGTAGAGAGGCTGATAGGCTTCAGCTAAATCAGGTAACTCTCTATGGACAAATGAGTCACTGGTATGAATCTAGTGCTTGCATACATGCAAGGCCTCTGGGTGCTCTCAGTGTTTTGGTTTGTTCCTGACCTGCTTCCACTCAATAGCACTCATATATCAAACAGGACACACGAAGGCCCTGGACCTTGTAGGGATTCAGTGTCTTCCTCAAGGACGCGTCTGCAGGGCGGGCGCTTGGGGTCATGAGGGATCAAACGCTGGACCTTCCAGTTTCCATTAGGGACAATAAAGGGACAAGTTTTCCCATTACAGACAGTAAAGTCTTGGATGAACAATGAATGAAGAGAAGGCTATTTTTAACCACTTGGCCACCCTGCTGCCCCCAAACAGAGAACATTCATAACATGTAATTTACAGATGTAGCCATTGTAGGAGTCCCACACTGCTGCTCCACCTCTGAGAGGGATTGTTTAAAAAACTTAAATGTTCCCCTTTTCAGCCATCAGATCAAGAAATTGCCTGGCAATTAGTTGCCTAAAAGATTAGAGCTATGTATATTACAACTGTTAATTTAATAACTTCCCATTAATATAGTAAACATTAGCATAATAACAATTTGCAGGTAACTTAACATAAATATTATAACACTGACAGGATTATTAAAGGATTATGTCCCTAACCTCCTTCTGTATCCCAGAGGAGGTTGGGGACATAAAGTAGGACTGGACACTGTTCAAAACCTCTGTTGTAGAAGTCGCCCAGAAGGTGGTTGGTGCCCGTCATGGTGACAACCCAAGAGTCTACTGCTGGACACCGGCGGTGAGGGGGACTGGAATGAACGGTCACTGCTGTGAGCCATTCATTCCTTATACACTGAGAGCTGTATTCACATTCTTGGCATTTAGTCAAGCTCGTTCAAGGTGGGCAAGGATGCCGGAGTTCAGAGTGTCCAGTTTGGTGGCATTTGGGTGGCATCTCTGCTGTTTGCAGATGATGTTGTCTTTTTGATGTCATTGATGTGTACTGGAACAGTTTGCAGCTGAGTGCGATGTGGTCAGGATGAGGGTCAGCACCTCCACGTCTGAGGCTATGGTTCTCGCTTGGAAAAAGGTGCTCTGTCACATTCAGGTGAGGTGTGAGCAACTACCCCAAGTGGAAGAGTTCAGGTATCTCAGGGTCTTATTCATAAGTGACGGTGAAAGGGATCCGGAGATTGGCCACCGTTTAGGTGCAGCAGTAACGTGAGCATTGTCACCGTGGTGGTGAAGAGAGAGCTGAGCCACAAAGCAAAGCTCTTGATTGACAGGTCAATGTTTGTTCTCACTCCCACCTATGGTCACAAGCTTTGGGTAGTGACCAAAAGGATGAGATCAGATACAAGCAGCTATTTCTCCTTAGGGTGGCTGACCTCACTCTCTGTGACAGACTGAAGAGCTCAGCAGTGCAAGAGGACCTTGGAGTTAAGCCACTGCCCCTCCACATTGAGAGGAGCCGGTTGAGTTGGTTCAGACACCTGGTAAGAATGCACCAGGGCGCCTCCCTCTGGAGGTGTACCAGGCACGATTGACTGGGAGAACACCCTGGGGCAGACCCAGGAAACACTAGATCTCCCAGGAGGAGCTGGATAAGGTTGCTGGGGAAAATGGATGTCTGGGCTGATCTTGCCCTGTTGCCAACACAACCCTGACCCAGATAAACATCGAGAAAATGGATGGGAGGATTATTATTATAATCATTATAAGTTGTTATTAAGTTAATGTTTTGTTACATTGTGTGATATTATGCCTTTTCAGCTCTGTCTACAACATTTGAGAAGTTGTTGTTGTAGTACTAGTGGCGGATAGTTGCAACATGGAGGACTTTTTTGATGGCTACCACTGTTAAACAACTGCAAATAAGACAGTGGTAGACAATGAGGATACATTTGTCATGCATGTTGCATGTTTTGAAAAAGACTTGGCCTGGTATTTCAGTGAGGTTTAATACATATACACAAGTGGTAAGACATTATCCCAAAACCATCCAACTTGTAATTTTCTTTTCTTGAAATAAATTAGCTCTCCATTAAGTAAGGATTTATTTGATCATGACAAGCACCATTAGAATCTGTAGAGAGGATCCCAAGCTACCCTGACTTATGGAAATCCACCTGCTGAGCAGCACTCAAGTGCACACATGCAAATATATTCAGGTCTTGGTGCGAGTGGAATTATCCATTAATTTGATATTAGTCTGGGTGGTCTATCGCTCTGTCGGTGAAAACGGAATCTGACATAGTTGTCGCCAATCATTGCATCAGTTTAACACAGAACCTAATGGCAGGCGTTGTCAAACGTAATGGCTGAAGGTGCACTCTGCGATAAAACAGGGTAATTCCACTTCACAATAATCATGGGGGTCCTATCAAGTCGATAACTGCATTTACACCAAATGCCTTTCTGCACAGACTGGGCAATTTTCTCTCCTGCAATGGCCGGAAACCCATTTTCTTGGGGAGAGGAGGGAATTGGTGGCTGCTGAAAGTGAAATTTCCCAGGAGGACCAGGACATATTGTGAAAATCACTTGTATTGGAATGTATCCAATGGATTGTCACTCAGAGAAAGCTGTATTTGGGAACAATATTGTGTGCACTGAGCACAGGAAAAGATTGCTCCAAAGGGGTGGGTCAACTCTATGATAATTTTTCTGTCTCATCAAGGTCCTATGACTCTATAGATTTTTCTTAGTTTACAAAATTGGCACATGGTTCAAAGCTACAATTCTGCAGTAATGAAAGGACTAAGGTTTTGTGTTATTATTACAGGACTAAGGGATTGTGTTATTATTATTATTATTTTTTATCGAAGGCAGACTCATTGACCATGCATGCACTTTTTCAGCAAATCCATGCTTCAAACAATTACACACATACATGGGTGCTTCCCAGTGCAGCCACAGTTTTCTATTGTTGGCCACTGACCAGCCACAGAAAAGCAACTGGGAAGTTAATCCTTTACTTCAGGGAATACCAACAATAGTTGTTCAGGGAGGGCAAGCATTTCTCATTCACTTTCCCAGATTCACTTTCCTTGCTCAGATTTGTCCAGCCAGACCTGGTTTCAAACCAGCGACTATCCCGTTACAAGCCTACTTCTAACCTCAAGGCTACTGCCACATTCAAATGTTGTTCAGCACTGAATCGATCAAAGCGATCAATTTCCCTTTCATCTGTTCAACTGGCCTTTTCCTGTTTCAGACCCACACCAGACACCCAGTTTCCCTGCTAATGGAGCATTTTTTTTTTCACCAAATCTTTTGATGTTACAAATCGCTTCTTTGACAGCCAGGGCAATTCAAATGATAAGCATTTGCTCTGGCAAAATTCATGTTGATACCTCTCTGGCAAGCGCACCCATGCTATCACAGCAAGGCGACTGGCCTCAAGCCAAGGTAAGACACTCATGAATTGAGCCAATACCATTTCATTTAATTGGAAAATAATATTAGTGGTGATGGCAGGCACACAGCACTGGAGTTCTTTGACTATGAAATCACAGAAATGCATGTTTGTGTCTGCAATGTGAAAATTCTCTCCATCTGTTTTGAGTAATTGTTGGAGCCCACCAGATTGCCAAATTCATCATAATAACGTGATTCTGCCATTGGGCTCATCATCCTTCTCTCCCATGTCTTAAGCTACAAGACTGAATCCACCTATTGCACATTGCCTTGTTGTAAAATCATCATAATGTTCTGATAATATTCCTATAGGGACTTATACTGCATCTGGGGTATTCCATAGTGAGGTGTAGTGACTTTATTGTACTTAAGGTACTCATGGTATAAAATCGTTTTGTTTTTTTTCATATGGGTAATTTCAATTCAATTACATCAGTTCACCAGACTCTGCTAGCTTCAGTGATTCTGTCTAGTCTATCTGTGGTCACACGCTCGTCCCCCGGCTTGTTGCTTCTCATTCAAAGCACATTCTTTTAGATTGTCAGTGAGCCAAATCTCATTATTGTTGTTGGCCTGTTATAATGTTAGCCATGTGGATTTTCATATTTGGCTGTTTTCCCTCTCCCCAATCAAACACATCCACACACAAACAGTTGATGGCATGAATAAAAGATAAAAAGGATACAAGATTGTTTATGTCGGGGGCGCCCCCGGTGGCTCAATTGATAGAGTGTTTACCATTAAGGCACTAACACTGCCAGTGTTTGGATGAAAGCGTCCATGAAATCATATGTTATCCACAAGATGACATACACACACATACAGCATATAAAAGAATGCCTTGTACACACAGCTTGTAAGTTGTTGTAAGGCAAAACATAAAAAAAAAAATGCTGTGAGCAAGGAGAGTGTGAATAATAGTGTGAATAATTTACAAGGAACCATATTTACAACAACCATTGTTCCTTTTTCCCTGGTTATATGCAAGCTCTGCAACTCAAAGAATATGGATCCTGTGATATCATGACCTTCTCCACAACATGATAAACAAGAAGAGGAGAGAGAGCTCAGTCGTCACAAAGTCTAATAAAATTGAAATATATCACTATTGTAAGAAAGCAATTTAAAAAAAAAAATCGATATATGTCAAATGAATAAACCAAACACACAAATCACAGGTGGTAATACATTTCTCATTTGGTCTGATATCAATATAATGACTCATCTACTCAATAACATGGGCCTGTGTCAGGAGAGAGGAATAAATAGATACAGATGACATTTAAGATCTGTCAGGCTGTTGGTCAAATCAATAGAGCTCAGAATAGTGCTGTCAGTTATCTATTCCTATCAATTATCTCATCAGACATGAAAAGGCATAAAATAAAGGCGTCGTACTGTGAAAAACTTGGACAGAAGTTTTACCAAACACCCTTAACAGAACCAAATTCAAAGTTTTTGTGTAAACTTGAACCATTACCTCTTGCCCAAAGAAATATTCTAATGTTTCAAAATGTTTTAATGGGAAATTCATCTAACTGATGCATAACTCTGTTTATTTCTTTGTGCTTTTAATCCATCCAATGTTTTGCGGCTACATGGCCTTCATCAGTTGCCTAGGTAACTTTGCACATTAGCAGCTCCAAATGACACTGGGAGGTAACTGAAACATTTGAACTTCCAAAAGCCAGAAATCATGTAATTTGTCGTCGTAAACTGCACATGCGGCGATGTCACAATGATGTCATAATTTCTCAGTTTCGGCCTTCCACCCACACCAAGCCGGCGTTAACGACCACCGAAAACGGAGCTTTCTGAGAACGCTCTCCCAAGTGGATAGATTTGAAAAGACTGGTTTTGTGTCTTTTGGGCTTTTCAAAAACGCTGATGTGTGATTGCCATGTGATGTCAGGTGTATCACTGTCATGTGATCCATCCAGGCTGTATCGGCTGTTTCAATGCCTCGAGGAATGCTGGGTGTGACTGGAGAGCCGCCCCCAAACTCGCTCGCACAACTCGAACACTACAGAAGAACAACTCTACTGTGACCACTTTTTCACTTTTTTTGATTTGGGCATTTTTTCAGAAACGTAACTCGCTAACGGACTTTGTTCTTAACGATCGCTCTGTAAACAACAGCCTTTTAAAAATGCCGGTGGCGGAGAGCCGGCGGAAAAAGGCGTAAAGCAGCCGACCTTGCCCCCTGCCCATGGAAGAAATTATGTGTTTTTTTGCAGTTCAGTGCTGACAGGGGACTTTCCGAAAACACTAGTGTGGACAGAAAAAAAACTTTTGCATTTTCAAATTCATCCGCATTAGTGTTGTGGGCAAAGCCTATAAGTCTTAAAAAAAACTTGTGGAATTCAACACCTATTCCCCATTTGGCCACCAGGAGGCGCAGTGACGTCTCTCATCTCTCATTACGTCGCCATCTGCTGGAGATGTCTGTATGGGGGAAAAGCCCTGGTAGAATAAATCAGTTTGCAGCCTGTGTGTGTGTGTGTGTGTGTGTGTGTGTATATATACTCTTGGCTACACCACTATCATTGCTTGGTGGAAAGCTGGAATTACATTAAAGTCTCTTTTTTTTTTAAAAGCGCGGCTACCGAGGGGTCTGGCGCCGCGTAACGCCTCAAATCCTTGTGATCTGAGCATCATGGCGCGACACTTTAACTCTGAAGCGCTGCAGGGCGAATCTGCTGTGTCTCAATTAGTGGAGATGAAACACTCGTCTCTGTTTTTTGATTTTGGGCTGATAAGACGGCGGCTGGATACTTAGACAAAAATCTTGCCTAGTGCAGCGTGCGATAATTACTGTATAGATAAACCTGGCTTTTGATGGTCTAGGGAAATTCTTTCAACATGCGGGTCTGTTGGTGCAGGGATTGAACTCGCTGACACTGTGCAGATAAGGTCTCTCCACTGCTGCCACACACTGCTTGTGTTTCCAGGTGAGCTGTTGCAGGCAGAGGGATGGATGCCAGCATGCAGCCTCTCCTCTTTCATTGTTTTTCTACCTCATTAGAAACCTCTCTCTCTCTCTCTCTGTCACTCCTCTCTCTTCCCATTACCTCACTTCTTACTGCTGTCAGATTATTTGACAGGTGACTGTAGAAACTTTAAAGCAATTCCAGAGGAGAACAAAGGGAAACAGTCGGTTATTTGTGTCGCTCTGTCATAGGCGCTAAAGCAGATCGACTGTAAGGAGCAAATGCAATAGAAATGCAGCTTTATCAAGTCAAGCCAGCTGTATTTATATAAAGCGCTTATAAGTCACCTTGTCACCTGGTTTTGCAATGCTGGTATCATTTTCTTGTTATTTTCAATCTTAGCATGATTGTGGATGACCAGTGCTTCCTACTTGTATCTGTTTAGCAATGCTGGCTAAAAAAAAAAAAAATCAATCAAATCAAAATACTTTATTCATCCCTCAGGGGGCAATTCAAGGCAGCAAGCTGAGAAACAAGAGACCACGATATACAATCATTCATACACATAAGACAATTAGAAAATAAGATGTAAAATAGATAAGATATAAAATAAAGATAAAAAAAAAAAAGAAAGACACAATGGCTAGGCCACAACATAATAAATACAATCCAATTCTGTCCAGTCCAGAATCCAGAGGAAAGTGCGAGTGCATTTATCAGTCTATATGGTGTGTGAGAAGACGTTTATTGTTCACAGTAAAGAGAGGTGCCTGCTGGACAGAGGGGGTGAAATGACTCAGCTTTTCCAACACACACTCAGTAGCTGAGTCGCTTGGTAACGGCTCTGCTGCAATATTTAGGCTGGTATTGCTGATACATGCATCCTAATCCCACTTTTATGTTGTTTATGCAAAAATGATATAGTATCTCAGGCTGGAGCGAGGGCCTACGATGTATCATTGTTCAGCTGCTGTCACCCGATGCTGATTTCCACTCTCTGGGTGATATTGGAATGACTACAGTCATGGCGGTCTGGAGGTAATGATGTCATTTATTTGAAGTATGATTGGAAACAAGATGAGGTGCTGCTTCCCGTCGGCCGAGAGCGGCAGCCCTGTCGTTGTATTTCATCTGTTTCAGCGGCGTAATTAAGTTCACACGGTTTGATTTAAAGGATGGGGAATTAACTAGTCCCGCTCTCAATACCCGTTCGCTGTGATACATCGGACAGAAAATAGAAACTATTTACAACTGTTTTCCCAGAGTGCAGGTGGAACGTGGATCGGTTAATTGAAAAATGAATGGAGAGGGGGAATGAAACAGGGTGGAAATCAAAGTTGGGGGAGGATCTGTCTGAGCCTGTCACCGCCCAGACTGAATTATTACACTCCAGATACAGAGTCAGAGCCGCGGCAGCAGCCTCTTCTGCCGAGGCCGCAAAATTAAACATATCCATCTGAGCGGACACAATTGGCATTTCATTAATTAAATTGACGGTATAATTCATTAACTCACAAGCTCATTAAAATAAACTCTGTAGCGTGTCAGTGGATTAACTGCCAATGGACTTAGTGTTCCTGTTTGAAGATGCTGAAGTTTACGATAACAGCACAATCAGTGTTCCTGAAATGCTTTTTTGTGATCATGGACTGTTTGTTATCAATGAGTTGCCGTGGTAATGGTCCATGTGACCTGAATGGCAAGGAGTCAATATCCAAAAGAAGTCTACAGCGGTTAATGAGGAGAGAGGAAGTCTATATTTACGTCTTATTTAAAGCAATATTCCACTTAGTTTTAACATGGGGGTTACTCGCCACTTATTGACCGTAATGAAAACCAGAATATAAACGACTTTCCAAGATCAGATGCAGTTGGATGAGTTTGTAGCGTTTGGATTTTTACTTCCCATTCATTTGAATGAGCCACGAAAATAGACTGATTTACATTGAACAAGTTGGTGAACAGATCCAACAACAGATCCCACTTTTAAGACAACAAGGCAAGGCAAGGCAGCTTTATTTGTATAGCACATTTCATACACTGAGGCAATTCAAAGTGCTTTACAGAGTAATAATAAAAAAAAATAAAATAAACATAAATAAAATAAAAATATAGACATAGATAAAAAAGAGAGTGCAAGATGATTAGAAAAGTGCATTAAAATCACATACACAAAAGAAAATAAATTTAAAAAAAAGAGAAATAAATAAATATTACAGTGCAGATGAGTGTCGCCCTAACAAAGAGCCCTCATGGCCTTTGGGCAAGTTCAGCTTAGTGCAAAGGAGAAACGAGACAGGTGCAGGTGTACCGCTTTCATCGATTGCTGGAAAACACAACACGCTACAACAGTGTTAAAGTGTTTTAGGGTGGATTTTTCCTTCTGAGCACTGCTGATGTTGCAGAGAAACGGCTGTAAGCTCTCAGACAGGCTGGGAGCCTCAGAGTGTGTGAGGCTGTGAGGCCGGACTTTGAGCTTCCACCTTGGACTGTGTGATGGGAGCACTTTTTAGTCTTTGAGCCGATATCTGAGCTTTTGAGCGACTTTGAGCTGACATTAAATACTGTGCACCTTTTTTTGGTTAGGACGACGGCACAAAAAGATTGAATTAGCGACATGCCCTTGGGACATTAATTCAATAAAAACATGAAATATAGGCCTACTTTAATAAATCTGAAACTGATTTGGGCCATACTTACATTTTTGCTGACAAGAAATCTCTAAAGGATTTTTTTTTTTTTTTTTCAATGTCAAAAGATTTATATCATATGATGCATTTCTTAAGGACAGCTGCTTCCTACTCATGTCATCGACAAGCCGCTCTCCACTGGCAGTGCTCAGTGCATTAAAATATTGTGCAAACACTTGTTATGGCCATGTAAACATCACAGACCAATTGAATGTTGACAAAATGGCTTTTGCAATCCCTATAAACCTGTTCTTGTGCACGCTGATGGTGACATGCGTACAGTCCGTGGGTAAACAATAAGGGGGGGAAAATAAAACATCCTACTCAAGCAGAAGTACTGTTACCTTGCTGAAATTTGAATTAAGCAAAAGTAAAACTGAGCCTTGAATTTCTCCCTCCCCACTTGTTGTGAAATGGATCAGACCAAGGCAGTTGAACAGAGATTAGTACAGATAGGCCTAAATCAGAAATAATTAATGACAAATTCATTTAAATGAGTTTCTACAATTCCAGAGTTTGGACTCGAGATTGCAACAGGAATCGACTCGTCCCATATATTAGTAGAATCGTGAGGGAATCGAGAATCGACTCTTTTGGAGTCGACTCTCCATCCCTACAGAGTTACTTTTTAGGAAAGAGAACGTTGCTACATCTGATCTTCTCCATTCAGTTCCATTCAGGATGAGAGGACAGAGTTTAAAGGCATACTGAGCAGGATTTTCCCCCTTGAAATAGCATAAACTCATCTAAATATTATCCTAATCAATCATTAATTCTGTCAGCATCTACTTCTGGTAGTCTGTGACAGAGTGCGTGTCTGCAGAGACTCTGCTGCCTTCTGCCTGGATTTTCTTATTTCTGAATGTTCGGGACGTTTCTGGGCGTCGACCTTCTGGCAGCAGGTGAGTCCTGCAACCAAAACCACTGCTGAACCGCTTTATATCTAAAAGCCTCGCTGGCTGTGGTAGCGGGCCGAACACTAATACAGACTAACTGGAGTTCTGGTCAGAGCAAGTGTGTGTCCGGTGTTACCAAGCGTTACCAAGCTACCGTTGTTGCCATAGCTGCTTTGAAGAAAGTTTTCTAACCGGCACTTGCCTACCCAACAGAAACTCTCCTCTCCTTCAATACTGGCCAACATGTGAAAGCCAGCCTACCCCTAACCCAGATTCACTCTTGTTTTGGAACAAGCGTTGCCTGCTAGCCGTTTCACCTCGCTGTATTATAATTTTTTGTTATTTTTTACTATTTTGTACCATTCTGTCAACTGGGGTGTGCGCTTCACGTCTTGTTGAGCAGGGAGGAGGGGTCAACTTTGAAAGTTACAAAATCCTACTCAGTATGCCTTTAAACTAGATTATTTTTTCTGGATTAAGGTAGGGAAAAGTATACATTAAGTAAAGTGTATATTCCATAAAATGCACAAAGTAAAGCCAGATATCTCTTCTATCCTTTGACCGTTCCCTGTGGATGGCTCCACTAAATTGGCCAATTTACGACGGTTTAGTCTCTTTTGCTGATGCAGAGCCACAAAATTTGTCCTCTGTAATGGATGTGATTTAATATGTAGCAAAGTATAATACCTCAGCAAAAATGTACATAAGTAAAAGTAAAATTAATGACTTAAAAAAAAATACTCAAAAAATCTACACAAAAAAGCTACTCAATTACAGTAACAGGACTAAATGTATGTATGTTTGGAAAGCCTACAACGTGATGGAACTGTCCTTGGCTGTGCATCATATCAGTATATAAAATTAAATATTGACATTGTTTCAGTGCAGTGGGAGACAGAGACCTGAGATATGAAGTCTCTGGACACCCGGTCTGCTGCAGCACCCGTCAGGATCCAAGCCCTCGCTGTCCAGGGGCAAATGCTGGATGCAGTGGGAGTCTGATAAACCCGGGGCATTTAAATGATTTCTTGGCACCTTGGTCTCTGTGTGGCCTGGGCAGTGCCACGAGTGTTTCGATGTTTCCTTAAAAATTCGATCTTGCTTGTGAGATGAAGTGGTGTATGAGTGTGGGAATAAGGCGAGAGAGGAGACAGGCAAGAGCACATTCCAAGCATTCATTGAAGGATTTAATTTAACTTTATTTAACATTTAGATAGTATGCAAATGTCTTATTTTACAATTTACAATTACAATTTTTCCATTTGGCAGACGCTTTTATCCAAAGCGACATACATATTAGATTTTAAACCCTAAACTCTAGGAGGAAAAGGTAGTTGTCTGCATAACATGTATCTTTTAATTAACTGCGTATTTTTATTTTTATTTTTATTGTGTATTTATGTCTTTGGTCTTGTTGTATTTAGGTGCCCTGTGTTTTATGTGTGCTAAATGTATGCGTCCCACTGCTGCATAACTAATTGCCCCACCGGGGACAAATAAAGTTACTGAACTTGAACTTTAATACAGCACAAGCCTGGATCTAGTCGAGAGAGAACAACGAGAGTAAGAGCCATGAAGCTAAGTTCTGGTCCATCAGCATAGAGGCAGATAAAGATTTTTTTTTTTTTTTTAGATTACACAGTCCATCAGGTGAGAAGGTGTTCATCATCATTTTACATCAGAAAGTAGACAGTGTTTTGGGTGCATAGGGATAGCGGTGTACCAATGGACATGCGTCAAAATCAGAATCTGTTCATCGTAATGTGAAGGAGGACATGCCTTGTTTTCCATATTCATCACCTGTAGAGCTCATCTTGCAGAAGGCTGCTTATCCTCACACGTAACTCTACGGTTGGACTCGGTGTAGTGAGTCCCACATGTAAAAAAAAAATTAATTACTTAAAGCTGCTTCAGGCAAGATTTTCATGTAAAAATTCACCTGTCTCATGAGACTAAATCAGAAAGTGAAAACAGCGTCCCGTCTCCACCAGCTGAGATTCAACCGGTTTGCCCAAAGGAAATTCTGGTGTCGGGTTTGTAAACCTCTTCTCACACATGAAGTGATGAAATCGAAACGTAACTGGACTCACCAGGCGATCACAGACAGTTTACTGATTTCACATTACATGAAATCAATCATTCTGGGTGTTTATGTCACCTGTTGCTGCCATTTGGAGCCGACAACATGCAAAGTTGCCTAGTGCAGCTTTAAAGAGTAACAAAACCCCAAACTCAGATATGTTTAAAGCCTGACATCTAATGGTAAAAAGCGTGCTACTGAAATGGCCATCTGTTATTGGCTCATCTGTGGTGCCATGTGATGTCACTACCTGTTGTACTCGATAGAAGGTGACATCACTGGCACCAAAGATCAGCCAATAGCAGATGGGCATTTCAGTAGCATGCCTTTTACAGTTAGATGTCAGGCTTCACACAGATTTGGGTTTGGGGTTTGGTTACTCTAAGTGCTTACACTGCAAAAAACATCTATCTTAACAAGTCATTTATTCTCATATTCAGCCTTTAAATCTTATTTTTCTTAAAACAAGAGAAAAATTCTGCCAGTGGGGTGAGATAACTGCACTTGTTTCCAATGCAGTTTCACTTGTTTCAGGAATTTTCTGATGAGTGCCAGTGTAAACAAGTCAGGAAAAGGCAGATCACTGCACTACTATCAAGAAAATGACACTTGATTCTACAAAATTCTTGAAACAAGTTGATTCATATTGGAAACAAGTGAAATTATCTAATGTCATTGGCAGATTGTTTCACTTGTTTTGAGAAAATTAGTGATTTTAGGACTCAATAATAGACTAAATGACTTGTTAAGATGGAGATTTTTTGCAGTGTAATTCAAGCTCTGGATCAGGTCCTATGCGACTTGTGGGTATGTTTCTACACCAAGACAGATTCCAGAACATTTATTGTAATAGACACACAAAGTGATCCCAATTCTGCCTTTTCTTTTACATGCCATCCATGTAAAAGTGCTGATTTCTTGACCATCATTGACTTGCTGCTGCTCATATTCCTGTGGTTCTTGTCATTTTGGATCGACTGTTGAGTATTCACAACTTTACTTAATAACATAATAAATACTTGGTGCTTGAAAACTGCTACAGAGGTCAAGCTGAGGATGAAATGAAAGTGTGTTTTTTTTTTTTTTTTTTTTTTTTATAAATGAAGCCGCAGCCATCTGGTGAGCAAAACAGTCCACAGGCCTTTGTCTGGACGAGAACCATGACTCAGCAGGAGGGAAGCTAGCAGAGGTCAGCAAAGCTCCAGGCAAGGTCATCTGCTGGACTAGACACACACACACAAACACACACATACACACACACACACACACCTCTGCAGGAAAGCACATATGTCCAGTATGCACAATTTAACAAATTTGTGTTTACTCCTTCTTTCATGGTCTCACTCTCACACACACACCCACACACACAAACTAATACACACCTGTGCCCATGCACCCACACACACATGCACACAGGCACGTGCACCCAAACACTCGTGCACATGCGTATAATTGAATGTCGGCCTGTCTGCCCGCTGCGCTCCCCCTCCCACACCAACACACCGACAGATGGCCAAACGGTCCGGCCAGACCCCCGAAGCTCCTGTCTGTCTATCTGCGGATCATTCTTATCACTTCCAAAAAAGGTGACGGTATTGATGCTCTGGGTTGGGTGAGAGTGTTTGTGTTTGACTGATGCCTATCTCAGCATACGGCACATCGATGTCTGTCAGCTGTGGACCCGAAAGGCCAGGGGGGGGGGGGGGGGGCAGGAGGTGCCAGAGTTTCATTCCAAAAATAAGATGTCCGACCATATGAAAAATGTGACGCCCATTTGATTTCCCCAATGCTAACAACCTTTCTTTAAAGTTCCAAGCGATTTGTGGTTCTCAACATGGGGGTCCGAGGACCACCAGGGGTCCTTGATGGGGTACCAGGGGTTCCCCAGCAAATTGATCAATTGTTAAACTCCATCATAGTTTCATTTACAAGAAGTTAACACAATTAGAGAATGTAGAAGAATGACTGTTTGGATCGTAGTTTCACTGTTATCTCTCGACAGATCAGTCATGGAATTTATCAAATGGGACCCCCATTTGATAAGATTTTGTCTCTAATGTGGTCTCTAATGTGTATTCAATTAGGGGTCCTTGATATGAAAAAGGTTTAGAATCACTGTTTTAGCATACTGTATGTACTCATCAGGGAAGAATTTAACTCTTGTTCCAGATTGCGTTTTTGCCCCTTGATCTGATCTCTTGGGGCATTTTGATCCTTTTCGGGGGCAATTTTAGTGAACTATGAAATAAGACAAATAAACACTCAGTTTGTAGCACTAATATTTGTTTGAACTTCTTTCTCACTCCTGGAAACTGGCGACAGAGAGTCGTCAGGAAGGCAGAAGACTCTCAACCAGTCCATCTTCACCCTCCATTCTTGAGGTTTTTTTTTACAAAAATAGTTTTATTTTTCGTTGGTGCAGTGGTTTGTGAGGGGTTGGTATTTACTTCTACTGGTGTCTGCATGATGCCAACATTTTGTACCGCTTCAGGCTGTGTGCTCGGATGTTTTCTGATAAAAAAAAAAAAAATGCAACGGAACGAACTCCATCGTGGGAGTCACAGTCTCCCACGAATCACCCACGGTGGCCCACGGGGGAGAGCAGCTGCATTCATGTGTGACTATTTGACTCCAAAAAAAAAAAAAAAAGAAAATGTAAAACACGGTGAAATGCAAAACAGGATACTCATTTGTAATTTTCATGGGCATTTTGTGAACCTTCAAGGGAATTTTTTTGCCCCCAAGCTTCCCGGTCATTTCGGATGCTGGTGCTCACCCAATCAGCACAAACGGTAGTTACATCAGATTCTGTGGATTGGGAAACAAAAGGGGAAAATAGCTATTAGGTTTAGCTGCTGAATTATCCCCTGTAGTCCATATTTCCTGTGACAAACACCTAGGAAGACTGCGACAATGTGGTATTTTTACTTTGGAGCTTCTAAGACGCTTATCCACCCATGAGCCGCACATTTGCCTATAACTGCATAAAATGAACTAAAGGCTATTTTTTTTTTTTTTTTTTTTTTTTGGAATGATAATTTCCCAATGCCCTCCTCGTGTCTTTCACACACTCCCCTATGCCAGATTTAAGAGATTCATGCATCTTGAATGAGAAGGAGGAAGACGGCCACAAAGTTGGCACGGTGCCTTCTGGGAGCACTTCTGAAGGAGCGTGAGGAATTGGGAAGATTTGCAGAAGCACAGGCGTCCATAGAAAGTGGCCCTCTGGTTGCTAATCTGCTGTGGCAAGCTACGGAGGACAGCGGTGTTTCACAGTGGAGGCGCAAGTGTGGCAGAGTGAGATACTGAATTACGGTTGACTTGTAATATTAAATACGCAGCATCTCACAGAGGAAAGCGGTCTGTTCCTCCATGTCTTTGTCTTCCACATTCAAAATTTGCCTCCCGCTATTACAGTTTCAGTCCACGGTATCTGTGTTTATAAGTGTACATTCTATCTTTTTTTTTTTTTCCAACTTTTCCTTTCCATTTTCTGGATTTGGCTTAGCCTCCCATCCTATAAACAATCCTGCCATACGGCCAAGACTTGAGGCCCGCGTCTGGTTTAGTGGAGAGATGCATTACGTGCAGCACTGAAGTATTGAACTGTGTGAAAGTGGTGTCAGAGGGAGACAGCAGACGCTAGTTAACCTGCCATGATGAACTGCTTCAATGCCGTTTGTCCTGCAGCAGGCATAAAGACTGTGAACCCCACTAGATCTTAGTTCCCGGGGGAAAAAAAAAAAAGATTCTAGACAGCAGTAAACAATGAACAAGGCCACTTTTTATTTTAAACATACATCACTATTACTAGCACTCAAGTAAGAAAGTGGAGCTCACTCAGCCCTCACTCTCTTGTTGCGGCGTATTGGATTTTCACAAGATACAGCACATAGTTCATTGCGTACCCAATAAAAAACACATCCATTCACGAGTAATTGAACGAACGTCAACAAAAACACAACACAGTCGAACCGCTGCATACAAACAACAACAACAACAACATGCAGAAAATGATGGGAAGAAGGAAAGGAAGGAATTAAAATGAATCCTGATGCAGATTACCGTGCCAGTTGTACCGTTTCCATTTTTGCTTAATTAACATGCTGGTTTTGATTGGCTGTCACTGCGTATCACTGAGAACAAGGCAGCAGTAATAATGTGGCTTCGTAACAGTGTTCACAGCCCCAGTCATTTATGAAGAAGTTTAAATTACCCGAGCTGCACATTTTCTTGGAGCAATGCTGCCCTTGTATTTATTTCTTCAAATCGCGCCACAGTCATTGAATACGCTCAGCTGAAAACTGGGCACCGCATCAATTAAGGAGCTCAACACAATAGTCACGGTTATGTGTTCAAAACCATGGCTCGCTCAGAAAGAGGACACAACACGCAAGTATATCACACAAGTTTTACAATGAGGAGAAATTTGATTTATATAAATTGTCACAAACTGGCTCAGGGAATGTAACAAGGAGGGAGTCCACGCAAGAGGTTTACTTAAACCAAACATAATTTATTCAAACTAGGGTTAACGCAAATTAACAATGGAGTGTGTAGGTCAACATGGTCAGCAATGCAAGCAGTGCATGGATGTGTGGTTGATGTGCTGTGGTGGTGTTGAAGGCGCAAACCAAAAAGGAAGTGATGTCTCCGCCTCTCCCCTGTAGGAAGGGAGAGGCGAAGCAAACACTTGGGCCAGTTTATATAGTCCAAGGGCCCAGGTGAGCTTAATCAACTGACGACCCTCCACTGTCAATCAATTGTCTGCTGAGGTTGGCCAGGACAGCTTCCAAGACAGTGGGAGGGGCGTCACAAAATGAACATCACAAAAGTAAAACACAGAAAGAGTCGCCTCAAACTACCAAAGCTCTAGAGTAAACCGCCATGAAAACTGGACTACCGGGCCTCCTTCCCCAGAAGAGAGAGGGAGAAGAAAACCACAAAACACAAACGTAAGCTTCAAGTGAGAGCGCTGTCCGTCTCTCCAAACACATCACGTCATCTTTACAGACAAGCACCCAAAGGTGCTAACGGACACGCTAATTGTCATCAGCTGAACCTACAGAAACAGACAGCAGAGAGAAAAGAGGAAGAAAAAAAAAAAACACACAAGGCAGAGGAGCGCATAACAGTCACTATCCCTAAAAGAAAATCGTACATCAATCTGTGATGTTCAGTGCATTCCCGGAGTTATTTTGTGATAAAGTCTTGTAATTTCCTCAACTACTTCCACTTCAGTTACTGATTTCCCGCATCTCCCAGAATGCCTTTCAACAACCCCCAGAGAACGGGTGTGAGCTTCCAGCTGTGGGTTTTACATGTAGGTAGAGAGAGCAATAATGAGAGCGACAGCAGAGCAAGAGTTTTTCCAGTCGAGAAAAGTGAGCACCTTTTATTCAAACCGCAGCATGTCTCTCTGCTGCATTGCATTCTGGTCTCTCTCCTGCTCCTGTGGGTGGAGAAATTGGTCTCTCTCCTCTTCTGCGATGGATTTCTCCCTGTGTGATGGTTGAACGTCTCTTGGTGCAAAATGGCGGCTCTAGGGTAGAAAATTGCAGTGAATGGTGATGAAGTATTTCCATCATAAAAACATCACAGAGAGATAATGGCAAACAATATTCATGTTTATTCATGTATGCATCATCAGTGCACAAGTAGAAAAAAATCGAATGCATATATAGCAATGGCATCATACAGCAGTAATGGATTCTCTTATTTGAAGGGATCAACTTCCATTGGAGAGCAACACACTTGACATTAACTGTGACCTAGGGCAGTGGTTCTCAACGTGGGGTCCGGGGACCACCAGGGGTCCTTGAGCGGGTTCCAGGGGGTCCCCAGCAAATCGATGAATTGTTAAACTTCAGCAATATTTCATTTACAAGAAGTTAGGGGATGTAAAAGAATGACTATTTTGATCATAGTTTCACTGTTATCTCTCTACAATAGAGATACTTATGGGATTCTGGACAAAAATCATATCTAACAATAAAAATATTCTCAGATTTGGGTCCAAGAGACAAAATCTCATCAAATGGGGGTCCGTGGCTCTAATGTGGACTAAATTAGGGTCCTTGATATGAAAACGGTTGAGAATCACTGATCTAGGGTCAGTTGACTGTTCTGTAGCTCTACATTTGCTATAGTGAGCTGCATTGCAAATGTAAAGTGAATGCACAGTGAATTCTCAGATTAAGGGAAACAAAACCCTGGACTGGATTTGTATTTGCTGTCTGTGTGTGTATTTTCTGAATGGAGCTGAATCTGGAATCCACCCCGCTGCTATTCAGAGGGGCTGGCAAAGGCCCGAGGACAGGCCAGTGTGCCGGTGCTGCTAATAAAACATGTTGAAACCAATCTCCTCACTTGCAATACAACCGGAGTACACCTTGTTTTATTTGACCGCCTTCACTTGTGTGATTGATTCGCCCCGCAAGGCTTATTAACCCCGCGGATTCACCCACAGTGAAATGAGAAAAGCGGAGGGATTCGGCCAGACAGCCGGGCGCCTTGTTACGGTCCTCCCTGTCTGACAGAGAGGCGGTCCAGCAGCTGGTGGATCACGGCTCGCCTGACACACTGAAGCCGGAGCAAGCCATGAAGGAAGAGGGCAATTGTCAGTGAGTGATGATTAACTTTGGGGTTCAGGGTTCGATTGGGAGAAGAGCATGGCACTGAAACTGCCGGGGTTTGATTCCCATGTTAAAAATGTAGGCACTCATGGTACTGTGACTCACTTTGGATTAAAGCTTCCACCGAATGGCAGCTGTAAAGTGTGAGGGAGGAGCTGGGGGGGGGGGGGGGGGGACTTTGATTCATGGAGATAACATTAAATCCTCCCTGTATGTATGTTATGTACTTTATAGTATGTACTGTATCTTGATAGGTGCCTGTCACCTGAGGGTTGTTTTTTTTTTTTATGACCAATTTTTTGCTGATTCATTCATACATGACTTTGGCTGCTATTGTTCCCCTTCCCCATTCCCCTCTCAGGCTTCTTCAAAATAAAAATAAAAAAATAAATAAAACAATGTAGAGTTTGTGTATGTGACTGTCAAGCTATCAACAGTATAACATTGCAGGGCTGTAGTACAGATTTTTGACGGTCTTGGTCTGGTCTCGGACTCGTAGTTAGACTCAGACTTGAATCGGTCTCGGGAGTGAATATGACTCGGTCCTGAATTGGTCTCGGATGAATTAACGTTACATAATAGTATTGTTTATTATATAATCTCTTCTAAGAAAGTGACCAGCAGCGAATGATACAATTTTCACAGTTGATAAAGTTATGCGTCCACTGAAAGGTTTAGTGACTGCTGATTGGTGATATGCCAACTACCCAACCAATGACTTTGTTTTGATAAAAAAAAAAAAAAAACTCACCATGTCCATATGTAACGTTACTCCTGCTCTCGCTCTGTCTTTCTCTGTCTCTTTTCCGTTGTGAAATAGATTAATCCACTTCGAGTTAAGTCAAGGTGCAACTACTGTATGTTATGAACATAAACAAGCTGCCTACAATTAATTTTGTCCTCAAAACATGCTAATTTTGTTGAAATGTCTTTAGAAACCTCCCTTCTATTTTAGGCAATAAACAAAAATATGCTATTTTAATCAATAAATACAATGGTAGCCTTGGATAACACATTGCTATGGTATTGGTCTTGAATTGGACTCGTAGTTTTGCGGTCTTGGTCTCGACTCGGGCTCGACCCCCCTCGGTCTTGGACTTGAATCGAACTCGATTCACCAATGACTCGATGTGGACTTGGACTCGACCAAGGCGGTCTCGACTACAGCCCTGTAACATTGTTTGGCCTATTATCTATAAAACATCTATAGTACCTTAATGAAAACATTTACATAATTAGGCTGGGTTAATTAAGTAGTAAATGTATAACTGTAGTATATAGTCCATGGGAATAGATTTCGGAAAGATATTAAGATCATCCTAGGTATTACTTATTGACAGACACACGGTAAAGTACAACAACAATAAAGGCAAAATAAATAAATAAATATAAAAAAAAATAATAAAAAAAAACAGAGGGTTGTTGATGACAAAGCACTGAAACTCTGAATCTGGATTTTTTTACAGCACAGTATGCATTTCATTTTAATAGGTAAGTCCACTTTTACCATGTGATATGACTGTGTGCTGAATGTTCAAAGTAGTGTTGTCTACTGTAACAGTTTTTAAGCTGCAAAACAAATCAGTGAGGACATTAAAGTTTTCTATTCTACTCTATTCTATTCCTTCACATACAGTGGAAGATAGACATCCCCTTAATTAATGTGTCCATCCTGTGTTCGTACAGCAAAGCAATGCTTTCTTGAACGATGAACCAACTTAGTATACTGTTACATAAACCCTAATATCTGTCAACCAACAAGGACCAGACCATTCCTTGTAACTTCCAATTTTCCAACTTTGATTTTTACAAATAATTCCTCTTGGGGCTTGTGACTGAAAATGACAGTTCAGCGAGGATGGATGTGAACTTCTACAGTGGCTTCATCTGTTCCAGCCCCTTGAAATCCTCCACATCAAATATGAAAAATGTGAAACCAAACCTGACCTAATAAAAATGTGACATCTGAATTAATGTGTGATTTAACCGGACAGTACATCAGCATGAGCTATAGGACGTACAGCAGAGACTCCAGGCTGAAAGACCTACAGGTGAATTACCTTTTTTTTCAGGTAGTTTCATATGAGGAAATGTGTGTTTCCTCTGGACCAGTACAACTCATCTAATACCGTCTGCCCTCACGGTCCCATTTAGATGATTGGGTCTGGGCTTCTCATCCAGCTGGCGGTGTGATTTAAAGGGATTTCTTTTGTTCAGGTGCTTACCAATCAGATGGATCTGTGTGTAATGAGCAACACCTGTGTTTTGGTGTTTTTTTTACAGCCAGGAGGGAACAAAGTTGTGGAGTAAAAAAAAAAAAAAAAAAAACAGTCAGCTCCAAACACTAAAGAGACACTGGCCCTCATTTATGAAACGAACGTACGACAGAAAACTGGGCGTACGGTCATTTCCACGCAAAGCTCGGCATTTATCAATTTGGACGTGAGCGGAGGCTACGATCAAATCTCACGTCAAGTCTCAACTCGTGTAGCAGGTTTTGAGTCAGGGTGGACTTGCGGTGCAGCAGAGTAAATCTGGCTGAGTCGGAGAACTGTTAGGATTAGACCATATAGTATTCTGACTGGCATCTAAGCATATGCAGCCACATATTCATCACTTAAAAATATGTAGCCTATGGCAAAATATTATATTTTGTAAAGGCCTACATCGACTGTGTGTCATATAGCCTATCCCTAACATAAATAGGTATTTTCAAATTGTTTGCAATTAACGGGGTTAACAGTTTTCTGGTGTAAGATTAATTTCTCTTTCATTTTGAGATAGCCGACTTATTTGAGGTCTGACCATTTTTTCTTCACCTAAATGTAAAGAATTGCGATACAAGCTATTATATTAGGCTACTATTATATATATATATAGGCTATACATATCACGGATGTATCAATTAAATATTCAAACCTCAGCTGGAATGTCGACGGCAACGCTGTTGACCGCAGCAGTGATTTCTTTCCATGCTGCATTTTTCCGACTTCTTTTGATGCCACTTTTCAGGCCAAATAGAACTAATTGGGTCAATTGGACTTTAGACGTTAGAGTTTCTATTTCGAGGTCAGAGAAGTTTCTCTTCTTGGACGTATTACGCCACTCCATGTCGTAAAGTCTGGGGGCGAGGCCTCTGAACCGAGAATATTTAGGGGCGTGATATTTAAATGACGATTGTTTTCAGCCTCCACATTTATCAACGCCCGATCATTCTTACGCTGTGATCGGCGAGATACGAACGTTTCATGAATCACACGTGAACCCTGTCCTGAGATGATTTCTGCGCTCGGATCTGTGCTGGTTTCTACGTTAGATTGATAAATGAGGGCCACTGTGCTTGGAAATGTCAGGTTATGGAAGAAAAGGAAATCTTTCTGTAATTTTTTTTTAAAAAGTGGCAATAAGTTTTACAATAACTACTCAAAACTCGCTTTCCCTCCCTCAGATTTTCTCACACTTTAACGCTTGATATGTTTTTGATCTGGTGTTCAGACATGAGAGTGTTGGAGCTGACGCAGAGCCGCTGCCTTCGGTGTTGCTGTGTCTTATCTGCCGGTCCGTTCTTTTCCCGCTTACAGTCTATTTTTTCCAGATCCACTTTCATTTTGGTGTGTGTGTGTGTGTGTGTGTGTGTGTGTGTAGGTATGACTTAAGTCACTTTCAGGGACACACACCAGACTTAAGACCAGTTGACTGGGGACGGCTTGTGTAATTGGGGACAAAAGCCGTGTCCCCAATTGGTAAAAAGCTGATTTTTGGGTCAGTGGTAAAGGTTAAGGTTAGGGTTAGGGTTAGGTTTAGGCAAGTAGTGGTTATGGTTATGGTTAGGGTAAGTCTCCAGGAAATGAATGTAAGTCTATGTAAATACCCCAAAAGTGACATAAGTAAGACTGTGTGTGTGTGTGTGTATGTGTGTGTGTGTGTGTGCGTGCGCACATGCATGTCTGTCTGTCTGTCTGTCTATTCACAATAAAGAAATAGAAAATCAATATATTATATGATCTCAGTTTCACAATTGAAAGCAATGAATGAATGATAATGGGCTGTATTTTCCTACCTATTTTTTCCTCTGGGTTTGATTGCTTTAGCGTAGTTTCTATCTTGTCAGCTTTACATACTGTATATATATATATATATATATATATAGTTAACCTCTTTATTGTGCCAGGAGTTTCGGTTTCCTGATTGAAGAAGAAATGAAAAAAAAATGTGAACAGGGGGAGACTAAATATAAGTAAATAAATATAAACGCTGCTGCTGGACGTTTACATCCACGACCTGAACGTGACGTGAAATTTGTTTTCCTTATTAACCTTATTCCTTATTTATTTATGTGTTTATTCCAGTGTTGCTTGTTTACATATTTGTGCTCTGCCTGAAGTGACAGTGGTGGCCATGCAGGTTGAACCATGAACACCCACGAGTGTAAAGAAATGATCTGCCGTTGTCTTGGTCACAGCGAACACTGCGACTGATTTGTGGCTGACACATTTCGGAAGGCATTTAAAAAAAAAAAAAAAAAGAAATCCATGAGGGAAACATCAGAAAATATCCTGCCTGTGTGGATTTTGCCCTCCCATGTCTGTCTCCATAGCACCCAGCAGACAAAGGAACAATAGACCAGCCACAACAAATTTTGATGAAGCCTAAATGTTTGGCAACACCCGGGGACGTCCACACATATTTTCAGAGTGACGATTTGTCATTTAATCAGCCGGCACACAATACCGTCCGGATAGCCATCATCCCCCTTGCCTACGCCATCCATCACAACAATATGCCACCAGTATTGTATATCCATAATCATTCTCTGCTCCCAAATAGCTTTTGGATGACA
Source organism: Centroberyx affinis (assembly GCF_046629955.1). Classification (NCBI taxonomy): domain Eukaryota; kingdom Metazoa; phylum Chordata; class Actinopteri; order Beryciformes; family Berycidae; genus Centroberyx; species Centroberyx affinis. The sequence continues at coordinate 370 of NW_027282041.1, read as the reverse complement.
GGAAGACAATAAGCCGCCTCTCTCCTGTGCCTCTCTCCCCCGCTCTGTCTCTCTCGCTCGCTCTCCACACCCCGGGCGAGCGAAAGGTTGGCCCGCTGTTCGCCCGGTTGGACTCTCTGGTAGATGAGTGTGTTTCCTGTTGCCATTTAAGAGGCCATCTATTATGGAGATGTCAGGCTGCGGCGGGTCGGGGCCCCCCGCCAAGAAGCTCCAGCAGGCGGACAGAAGTGAACTTTGTCGCATGTCTTCCTCTCCCTCTGCCTCCCATCGCTCCTGTCACACCCCAGCTTCCCATCCCATAAAGCAGAACTGACATGAAAACAACCTTTAATAACAGAAGTGACCTTTTCCAGGGGAGTGTGTGTGTGTG
>NW_027282040.1:0-102023 GCF_046629955.1 Centroberyx affinis | reverse complement strand
GTCCTCTTTCACTTAAATCATTTTTTCTCATTAGTCTGATTCTGATAAAAAATAAAAGCTACTGACAAAGTAAAAACCAGTACATAAGATGAAATGTCTACAGTCTCTCTTACAGTCAGAAGGAAAAAGTGAAAAAGGAAGAGTAGTTTTCTTACCTTGAGAAAAGAGAGATTCAGCGTGTTAGAGGAGTGTGTGAGAGTGAGGAGAGTACTTCTGTTGAGTGGGAAGGACGCCCCTTTTATACTCCCTGCTCAGCGCCCTGCGTGTGTGTGTGTGTGTGTGTGTGCATGTGTGTGTGTGTGTGCATCCTATTTATTTCTCAGTGTGTTTGCATGCCCTAATACGAGTGTATTTGTTACAACCTCGACACTGCCACCGTTTGTTTCAATTTTATTGCCTATTTGCTCATCATAAAATTCAACATCAGTAGTTACTGCCTTGTTGACTTGCATTACCAATGTTTTTATATGTGTGTGTGTGTGTGTGTGTGTGTAATAAAGAGTGTTTCAGTGTGTTGTCAGTGTATTATATATAATATATAATCCCCACTTTAGCTGCTATCACAAAGGAGAATATGTGTGTGTGTGTGTGTGTGTGTGTCTGTGTGTGTGTGCTTACTAACTGATCACTACATAAAACATATAGAGATTAGAGATCAGGGGGTTGGGAAAGCGGAGGGCAGTTTTATATTTTGTATTTTATATGATGATCTTGTATTATGTATACCAGAACCCTTTGAAAATTCAATAAAGAGATGTTTAAAAAAAAAAAAACATATAGAGATTGTATGGGGTTGGATGTTTGTGTGTGTGGATGGGTGTGTGTGTGTGTGTGTGTGTGCGCGTGGTTATGTGTGGGTGGGTGTGTGGGTGGGCATGTGTGTGTGTGTGGGGGGGCGTTTGCATGTACCCACCCACGTGTGAGATGTTAGTGGGTGCTCACACTTACAAGGAGAGCAGAAGCAGAAACGAGAGTCTTACAGTTTTGCTCAGTTAACAGGTGACTGCTTGGATTGAACCATCTCCCTCTTCTTCTCTCTCTTTCTCCATTTCTCCTTCATTAACTCATTCCTCTCCTTGTCTTTCTCCATTTTTTGTCTCTCCTTTTCTCTGGAGCTCATTCTGCCTCCTCTCTCTCTCTCTCTTTCTCTCTCTCATCTCCCTATGGGATACTATGGGATTAACCGGCTCATCGATCACCAGGTGGGGCAAATCGATCGGGCCCGGATCGATTCCTATTGATCAGCTGTTGTGAGTTGATGTTTTTGTTAATGAGGCTGGCAGCCTGGTGCTCCGGCGCAGCCTCGGCTCCCTGTCACCGTACCTGCAGGTGGCTCCACCTGGACAAGACAGCCTGCCGAGGCTGCTAACTAGGTCAGCGTCCAATGGGGAATCATAAAGGAGAAATATGGATCAACCCACAACCCACCCCCCTCATCATCCTCACCCCCCCCCCAGTATCACCCCCTGGTCAGTGCTCAAGGGCAACTTCACCCTGCAGCGCCAAAAAATCCAATGAAATATGCATCATGTGCACATTCAGTGGCAGGAAAAAAATTCATTGGTCCAAATTAAAATCACAAAAATCCCTGCAGCGTAGGGGATTTTAATTTGAAGTTCAAAGTACAAAATTCCCCTGACACTTGTGGTTTGACTCCACTTGAAGTGCAGATGAGTGACCTGCTAATGCTGCATGAGGCAAGAGTTTGTGAAAATACACCCATCCTATTAGTCTACATCGCAAAGTGGGGCTACAACAGAGCACAGCGTCGTCATCCCCACTAATTGAGATGCTGTAGATTCAGCTATTTGCCCAAATTAAATTCTGGTGTCAGATATGTGCACTTCAACCAGAAGTGATGAATCAAAACTTACGAGCGAAATCTGTCTCCTAAACAGCAGTGAGCAGCGCTTCGTCCAGAGAGAGCTGGACTCACCAACATTAGCTCTTTCGCTGGGATTTCTGGGTATTGAAGTTCCACCAGTTTTCAATCGGTTGCCTCTCGCTGCCAGGTGGGGCCGCCCCAACTTCCCCCGGCTTCAAGCTCCTAAATTTGAACACACTTTGCGGGACAACAAATACAAAACCCAACTTTCACTCCGGAGACCTGAGTGCCTCTTGTTCACTCTCGCACACTTTTTCCTCTCAAACTCATCATGTTGCTTCAGCCTGTCTCTCTTTCACACTCGCTGAAGAGGCTGCGGCGTTTTCTCCAGGCAGCATCAGAAGACATGAGTGTAGGAGGTGAGGCCACGGCCCTTCAAATTAGAATTAATTAACCATGTGGTGTGGGAGGTGTGCGTGTGTGTGCATGCACGCAAATGTGTGTGTGTGTGTGTGTGTGCGTGTGTGTGTGTGTGTCCATGACTTTTTGTCTAAGTTACTAGTTGTGTTGTGTTTCTGTATCTCTGTTCTCTGTATGTGTATACATGTGTGTGTGTGTGTGTGTGTGTGTGTGTGTATGTGTGTGTATGTGTGTGTGTTTGCGATATGGATTCATGGCAGCCTCAAGGCAACCTGTTGATAATTCTCTCACCTCTTGGTGTGGGCGAGCAAGAAGCCGCTGCCTGCGAGTTAGCTCTTTATTTGCATGCCTGAAAAACACATCTGGACGGAGAGATTGAGCCTAAATGCTTTGTGAGGCCTCCATTGGTGCTAGCAGAGGGGTTTCTGTGGAAAAACCAAAATGAAAACTGCAATAAAAGAGAGAGAGAGAGAGAGAGAGAAAGAGAGACCTCTTGCCAAGGGCGTATTAGCAATAGCCTTGCTATACAGTTAGTAAACATGCTAAATAATGCATAGATCTATTAATGCATCTGTCTACACACATGTTGCACACACACACACACACACTTAGACCAATTGCTTAATTCCTCAGAGGGCTGTTTTGCCTGCGAGGTACTGTAGGTTTTAGAGCCCTGACACATATTTTAGCGACTTTTCGCTTTTGCTTCCAAGCCTGTTGAATTACTGACATCCTCCTAATGATCCGTGTTCGATCATATGTCGCTCCGCTAGACTCTCCAGCTCAGCGTGAGCCTGGTGTCAGCGGGAGCCTTACATACGACCATCTGTTAGCGTGTGTAAGAATACCTCCGCGGATTATCGACACGTTTTTTTTACATGCATAGATGAGCTGCGTGTTTGCGTCGCGCGTGGGCAGCCGCGCGGCCTCAGAGGTCTGTCCGTCACGACCGGTCATCATCATTAACCTTCTCCATGTGGAGACTTGGAGCCGGGGCATTAGATCAAGTGTATACCTGCTTCGGCATCAGCATGGGTGTGTGACCGACGAGGGTGCGATTCATGCGTGCACACACGCTCATTATTGATTCATTCCAACATGTGGAAGCTGCTGGTGTTTTTTGCACGCGGCAGCACTTGAGCCATAATGAATTCAGTTTCAAGTGCTGTGCTGGGTCACTTTGAAAAAGACACCTGGATCCTCCAGTGCATTCAGAGCAGCATGCAGCCCCCACATACCCCCTTTACACACACACACACACACACACACACACATACACACACGGAATAGAAACAATGGATCAACAAATATCCAACCATGCTTGCGTTACCAATCTGCTGCATGGTCATGAATAAGGAAAACAGATTACACAATATCTTTATGCAGATTTCACTTCCGTAGCTCCTAGATTTCCCTTTCCTCTCATTCCCTTTAATTTATCGTCTGTAAACAAGCTTACATTTTCATTTAAACGTCATAAAAATCAATTTCACTTTGTAAAAAGCAGGGAAACTTATAAAAACAGAAACCTTCTTCACCATTACACTGTAAAGGGCTCTTCAGGTTTGCGTACGATGGGATTCATTTCCACATATGAAGCTGTTCCATTTTCTTCCCCAGGCTTTAGGCGACTTCTCTGGCTAGTGTGAATGAGAGGCTCCCTCCCACGAGATCAGACGCCATGTGGATGGGACAGGAGGACCTATTACACCGTGTGCTTCCCATCGATTGCTTTGACAAGTGGCCTGACGAGACCGAACTCGCCCCGGCGCCGCAAAGGGCCCATTATGATGGAGACGGTCACAGATATTACCATGTGCAAATTGCCAAAAATCTTCTTGTTCTCAAGGTTTTCACGTTGTTACCCCTCCCGTCTCGTCGCCACAGATAAAAAAAATGTTGATGTGACGCACAAATTGGATCCAGATGCAAATGTTATAAAAGTGCAGCGATTTTATTTGCCTTTAACACCCCCCCCCCCCCCCCCGCTCTGTCTCCTTCTATCAATTTACTGAGAGAAATTAGATTGACCCCCAAAACAACATCGGGGTCCTGTCTACTGTCAAGCAAGATTAAGAGAGGGACAGGGAAGAGAGAAGGGGGACAAATAAGCGAGGGGAGACTCAAGGGAAGGGGTGGTGTGAATGAAAGGGACGGGCAGGGAGGAGAGAATGGAGGAAGGTCCAGAGACGAGAAGAGGAGATGAACGGAGGGAAAAAACGAGGGAGAAAGGGGAGGACGGTTGTGTAATCGCTCAGTAATTAACAGCAACCCAGAAACCTTTGCTTTGTCAGACTGACGGGGTCTCGGGGCAGTCGATGCTATTGATTAGTGTTAATGAAACATTGTTTCACCTGCTTCTGCAGATGCTCTGTGCAGCCTGAGCTGCATGCTCTCCACAAAAATGACAAGCTGCCGTTCTGTTCTAGTGGTCGACGCATTTTTGACCGCTGGTTTTGCTTTGGATGCAGAGCTCATCGCATGCGTTTAGCTTTGATGCTTTTCATATTTATCACACTCTGTCACGTATTTTATGATGTCAAGTTTCAGCCACGCAATCTTACTGGTCAAAGATGTGTTCCTATCCTGTTGATAATTCCCATAATGCACAGCTAGCTTTATTAGTTGCTATGCCAACTCATTTGGTGAGCAGGGAGCTAACATGAATGCGTCAGTTGGCGGCTAGACATCCGACAACCGAAACTTCTTTCTATTTTCCTGTAAAATTTGGCTGATGACCACCAGAAACAGTCGGTCCATGCTATTCAAGCATGTTTACCAACATATTCCAATCTTTGTAGCTATATACATACTTTCTTGATAGTAGTGCAGTGATCTGCCTCATTCTGACTCATTGTCTGAAATGAGTGTCAAGATATTGACACTCACTTCTAGAAAATTCCTCAAACAAGTGAAACTGCATTGGAAACAAGTGGAGTTATCTCACCTCAATGGCAGAATTCTTCTCTTGGTTTACGAAAAATAAGATTTGAAGGCTAAATATGGGACTAACTGGACTTTTTTTGCAGTGTTCTTTACTTTGAGAACACTTCACTGTTCCCAACGCTAGCTGCTAGTCTATCACCATCACCAAAGCTCCCATAATCACAGTGAACAATGTCCCCTTGTGTGTTACAGAGCCAACAACGGATAACCATAATAGATAACCATTATATAGAACCATAGGGAAGTATTCATGTTTCTACTGGCTCCATTCTATGCATACTCACACATAACCAGCCCTGATTAAGATAGCCGTAAAACAATTTAATGGTTCAAGTTCAGGCAACAAACCTCAAATCTACGTTAGTAATGTTATCTATTTGGGGATCCTCAACATTAAAAAGTTTGGGAATCCATGCTATAAAGAGTTATTTTTCCCCATGAAACCTCTAAAGAGCCATTCTTTGAGAGCGTAATTTGCTCAGGAAGGACTTTAGGCCTATGTACAGTAGTGCAGATTTTAGATTTATCTTTGTACTGAGCAGGCAGCATGTACTTAACAGGCTTTTTCTGACTGCTGTGTTTTTGGCATTGCCCTCGGCACCGTAGTCTCTTCAGGACCTGCTGGGTAATACTGTGCTTATTTACTGGGTATAAAACCCTGATGAAGGCAGCATTGTCTGTTGGTTGGGTGCATTAGAGCTATGAGTGTGTGTCTCCCTTTTTCCGAATAAGCATCAAGCCCGGTTGGCCTGCATCTTACCAATACAGGGTTTTTAGTTTTCTCAGTGTAACCATGCCATCGTCGTTTTAGATGAAGGATAGTTCTCTGCCTCTCCACACTGTAACTAGCTAATCAATACTTCTTTGACAGGCAGTTAGACAAGATGCCCAACCAAGGAGACTCTAAACTTATGGCTGCTGCTTCAAACACATCTATTTTCCAATTATGGACTCTGAGAGAGCAGCAGCTTCTACCAGCAAACTATTCCCTACACATTCACCATGGCACCATCATAAATTATCCTCATAGTGGTTCTGGTAAAGCTTGATGCAGGGTGTGTGTGTGTGTGTGTGTGTGTGTGTGTACAATTGTGCACACATTACTGTATGCCTGGGCATATTTATCCATGTGTGTGTGCACGCACCTTTGTGTGCAGCAGCTACTCAATTGTGTATGAACAGTTTTTTATCCAATTAAGTTGATGAGCGTTAATTATATTATGGTACATTTCTAAACTCACTGCAATTAAAAAGCTTTTGATGAAGGGGCAGCGTCAGACACAAAGAAGTGAAAGGCTTGTAAAAAAAAAAAAAAAAAAAAAAACCCAAAAAACAGCAACTCAGGTTCATCATTCAGGGGGGCTTGTGATTAAAATAACGTCAGCTGAAGCCCCATTACCCATGAAGAGCCACAGCCTTGCACCGATGTGTGCATGGGCAAAAATGCTTGTGTTTCTCCACAATGACCATCATGTAATATTAATAACAACGTGGGCGCTGTAGTGTGTGTGTGTGTGTGTGTGTGTGTGTGTGTGTGTGTCAGCCATACGTGCGCCTGCATGTCTATGGGCTGGAGCAGGCAAATGTCACGCCACTCCAGTGTTGTCTGTAGGACAGGCCGTCCGTGCGTCTCCTCCGGCTGCTGTGTGTCTCGCTGCTGAATTATAAATGATCCCACGGTGCGTCACTCCTGACAGAGGAGAGTGGATATAGGTTACTCCCACTGAGCAAACACAGGCATCACACGGGGAAAAGATATCCGTGACGACTTTTATTGCCTTGCTTTAGGAAACTAGTGCTACTGCAATAGTCGTGTAACAGCATTTCCATTCTATTTTTTAACAAAGAGGCGTATGAAACGACCTGATTCTCCTCACTGAATGCACCGCTTCAGTGTTTGACGTATATTTTTACAGCGTGACTCTGAAATCAGTTGCAATCAGACAGTAATACCTGGGTCAGCCTTGGTGCGAGTGAAGACAAGGCTAATAATGACTATACTGAACTTCAGAGGCATGATGCAACAAGGTAAAAAGGCAAATTAAGAGCCTGTATGTGTATTTTTGATGAGTTTTGAGACTCAGTGTTTAAAACAAAATAAGTTATTTGTGTTATGGTGCACACAATGTCAAGGTGAAATTTGTGGAGGCAGCTGGTGCGTGCAGAAGTCACAATGAATAAACCGCTGTGTTCAAGAATGAAAACGTGTTTGCTTTTTTTTTTTTTTTCACACCAAGAGCAAGCTGTTATTCTTTTCTGTTGGGACACAACAGGGGTAAATATGGAAATGCCGGTTGTTACATGGGCTTAGTGAGAACACCTCAGCTCCTCCAAGCTGGAGGTCACTGTAATCAGGGATGTAGTGCAGGGCAAACCCTCCTCATCCCAGTTTAACCAGATTTTTATTTGAGTTTACCACCTTTTTAGGTTGGCATTAATGTTCATGATGTGAATTTATAGTTATCATCTCATGCAGTATCAAACTAATGTCAGTTATATGAAGATAGGGTCTTTCAAGGGGGGAAAAAAAGCATAAATGGATGCTTTTCTGAAAATAGAATTGATTTTGTTTGTATTGTCTGTCACAATACTGCAGATATTAGAATAGATGCAGAGACATAATTTTGAGATGTAAGAAACTATACATATTTTCTATAGTGTTTTTAAAGGACTCAGGTGTTTTTTTTTGTTGAGAACAACCTTGCAATACATAGTCGGGGGCACATTTGGCTATTTCAACCCGCTTTCTAGGTGCTTGGCATGATGGGAGTCTTTTTTTGTGTGTTTCTCTCCTACCTCATAGCGTTCCTCTGATCCTCTGAAGAGAGATTGATACGTTAAACGCAGCCGCCTACGCGCCTCCATAATTCATGCCATGACAGTTAAGTACAAATCCATTAGACAAAACAAATAATCAAATATTAAACACAACCCGTGAGCGCTCGTCAATCAGTGTGTGTGTGTGTGTGAGTGAGTGAGTGCGCACGCGTATGCACATAACACGTGCATGTATGAGCAGGTCTGCGTTACAGGAAGGAATTGGCCAATAAAGGGAGATGAACAACTATCATTATCTCTCATCAGGGGAAACCATTACACAGATGCAGATTGATCCCTGTAGTTGTAAATATCAAACGCAACCTTAACAAAACACCCAAGTATCGATCACATCGATCACCTCGGCAGGAAGGATCATTTAATTCATTCCGAGTGATACGGTCCATTCATTTGATAAAGGGAAGGCATAATCCTCTGTGTACATCTGTGTGTGTGCTATATGTGTCCCTATGTCATGTCTAAGGGCGTATTTACACCAAGCATATCTTAAGTGGTTTATTCTCATTCTGGAAGGTTTCCTCCTTTAGTTTGGTTTGTTTGTCCAGGTGAGAACAACGCCATTTGAACTTGGGTGGGACAAATTAACCGCACCGAGACGGCAGAAAAGTGAGTCCCAGTCCTCTAACATGCAAACCACAGTGTTATGAGCGAGAACGTATTCTGAACAGCTGCAGGAAACGACCCCAAAACGCAAGGGATTGTGGGTATAAGGAGATGGATCCAGTTTCTCATGCTTGCCTATTATAACAAAATGAACTGCGATGCTCATATTCAGCTGTTTCTTCATGTGTTCTCACCTGGCATGAACATCAGAAAAGGGAAATTCAGGTAGATTTTAATTGGACAGTGTGAACCTAAACTAGCCAAATACAAAAATGCAACAAAATCAATTTTTCCACTCTGGTTCAGACCAAAGAAAACCGACTGTAGGTGTGATCGCACCCTGAGACTGCTCTGTTATGTCACTGTATGTCTGTATTGCAGTGGTAAATGTTTGCTAGCCAGCTTTGCTGAATTTGAATGAGTGACAGACGGCCCATCTGTGAAAGATCCTGACTTGTTTTGCCTGCCTCTGAAGAATTTAATCAGTGTCATTCATCTGTGTGAGTGTGTGTGTGTGTGTGCCAGAAACCTCTCTCTCTCACAACTACTCATATATCATTACTTTTCAGTCGCCCCTCTTTATATTGCTCTCATCCTCGGCTTGTCATCCATTCCTAAACACTTGTTGAATATTGAAGGCAGCGGTGGGTTTAATGATTTCAAATGCACGTGCACGCTCTCGAACGCACGCTCACACACACACACACACACACACACACACACACACACACACACTCCTTTCTTCTGTCTCTCTCTCCCTCCCCCAGGATGTATAATTCATTAGGCGTTAGTGGAGTTTGGCAGCCATTGGCTCCGTGAGAGTCGAGAGCTGTAATGTGACACGAATTTGGCAATTACCAGAGGAAACGTGTCCAAGCTGACTCCGAGGAGAGACATGCACTGTCCTTCTCTCCGGTCTATCACAACCCTACTGAGAGAGGGAGAGAGAGGGAGAGAGAGAGAGAGAGAGAGAGAGAGAGAGAGAGAGAGAGAGAGATAGATTGCAAGAGGGGAGTAAGGGGTAACGGGTTAGATTACAGATATTGGTGATGCCCTTGACTGTGACTGAGAACCTTGGTGTGATGGGAAACCGTCCATTACAGCATATAACTGGTGCCATTACAGTCTATCGAACCAAAAAGGGGGAGGAAAAAAAGGGGACTAGCATTTTTTTTTGGACCCAAATGGTTTTCATGTCTTGTGTATCTCTAACGCCACCCTGGTTCTATGTGAGAATGGAAACAAAACTTCTTATAATGTGATACTTTGTTGCTGCCTGTAGGGAAATTGTCTTTTTTTGCCTGAGGGTCAGTTTGAAAAGAGTTGGTGCTGGAGCTGGCGGGGATCCAGTGCTTTGCTCAAAGATACTGCAGCAGGTCTGTAGTGTCTATAACCATGAGGCCACCCTGCTGCCTTACAGGTTTCCCTAAAATGATGCAATGAAAGATCCAGTGCAATGATTTCAAAGCACTGCTTCATTAGATGGTTGTTAGATGGTACAAAGCTTGTAGGACTGAGTGAGAGCCAAACCTTCACTATGATTGTGCCTCTGCTGCAGCCAATATTTCTATGTTTGGTGGACAAATATCTAGTGTTGGAGCTTCAGCACCTAGCAACAATGGAGGCACAGAGCTTTTGGCTAGTTTGGCAAGTAGCTGGCTGACTACTATCTGACTGTCAACCAATCAGAGCCTTCATTAAAACTTGTGTCATTCATCTGTGTGAGTCGACTGGAATTGTACATCTGTTTGATTCGGTTGACAACCAGAGGGAGAGTTTCTCAAATTTCCACAGTGCTGACAGTTATAATATTTTGGGTAACTTTACATTAACAGGTCCTTTGTTAAACTATTCCATGAAATTGAGAAATGCAATGGGCCTTTTATATGGAGCTTTCTGTGGCTAAAATGCATGGTGCAAAGGTGGGCAAGTGCCTTATGCAGAATCCAGTTGTTGTGCAGATTACAACATCAAATATGTTTATGTAAAGTGTTGTTTCATGTATCATTTTATATTGATTTCACATTTTCATGTAAATAAAAGGTTTTGCTACTTGGTATCACAATGATGATAATAACAATAATAATGATTCAACCTATATCCAGTTCATGAAAGCTTTTAAATAGCTGGTGTCTGGCAGCTCTTTCCTGGGAAAAATCCTCTGCTACACAGGAAGTGATGAGTTTTATGTTTCTGGTTTGTTTTCAAATTAATAGAAGAAGAACTGGGTAGTTAGCATGAGCAGCGATAGCCACCATGACTAAACAGACAAAGAAAATTTAAAACTTCATCAACTTCATCTTTAATTGACAGTGCAGTGCAGAAACAGCACAGAAATGAGCGCTTCGCACCAAAAATGAAGACAAAATCCCCCAAAAAATAAAAAATAAAAAAGAGGATCTTGTGGATTACCACTTTCAATTTCATTACATAAAAAGAGCATACAGACTCTGCCGTCATTACGCCTGGAAATGAACTGATGTCAACACTGACAGAAACTCCAGATCCTCTTTTCAATATTGATCCACTCAGAACAGATTGAGCGGTCTCCCAGGCTGGGACTAAATAGATCTGAGATGAAGGGATTAGTCGCAAAAGCATAACAACAGACACACTCAAATCCACATATTCACATATCCAGACATGCATGCGAACACACACACACACACACACACACACACACACACACAGGTACGCCCACCCACCAAATGATTGCATATGGATGTACAAAGCCTCGGGCCCTGCTGGAATATTATATGCACAGTATGCTTGTGTGTGTAGTATCTATGAAGTCTGGAACTGGTGCCACGCAAATATGTGCAGATGTCGTGTGTGTGTGTGTGTGTGTGTGTGTGTGTTTGTTTGTGCACTTCTATGAATCATAATGAATATTTCATTTTTGGCATGCCTTGTCTGGATAAGCAGATGGTGCATCTTCTGCCTGTCTCCTGTGCACCTGTACCCTGTTCACATATTAGCATTTAGGAATGTCTGCTCTCTCTCTCTCAATTCAATTCAATTCAATTCAATTTGCTTTATTGGCATGAAAGTTTGCAAACAATGTTGCCAAAGCATGAAGGTACAGAGTGTGTGTGTGTGTGCGTGCGTGTGTGTGTGTGTGTGTGTGTGCGTCTGTGTGTGGGCGTGCATGTGTGTGTGTGTGCGTGTGCGTGTGTGAGTGTGTGTGTGCTGGGTTAGCACTCATCATATAATGACGATCAATAGTCATAACAGTTCAACAATAAAAAATACATTCAATAAAACAAGAATCAAAAACACAACACATTAGTCAACGTGTGTGTGTGTCTCTCTCTCTCTCTCTCTCTCTCCCTCTGTCTCCCCATCTCTCCTGAGGATCATCTTGAAAATGAAATCTTCTGCCTCTCTTTCATTCAGATTTATAAGGCAGCATACTCCGACAGCATAAAAAAAAAAAATCGTCAAAATAGTGGAATGCACTCAGTGTCTGAGTCTGATTAATTCGGTTAGACGACATGAGATCAGGTGCTGAAGCACTACATGTTTTTCACTGCATTTTGGTTTCTGTTATTCCCAAATGGAAGCTTGAATATCAGCGGCAGTTACTGTGGATTTCAGTTTTCAGTATGAAATTGAATATGAATTTGTGCAACAATTTGTCCTCTGTCCCTTTGTAAATGCCAATTCAAGTCATTATTATTCCCAGCCAGCAACAAATGATTATCTTTTTCATTTGAATTTATTATTTGGTACACCGGCCTTGTTTGTGGCTTGCCAGTCATAGACACTGCATCCCATTTGCTGGACAATTTATGAGCTGTAATAAAGTCTGCTTTGACAAAGCATTAGAAAAATGTCCTCAATAAGCTGAGTGGACAGGGTTATTACTCACCGCAGGATATATGTGTTGCTCTTCTGGTTATAAAGCAAAGCTGACAATGAACCTTCATCTTATTACCTCAGGTGGTTAACTAACAAAACCAAGCCAATATATGCTGAGCCTCTCCCCAGAATTACTGACAATCCTTGGTCAAGCTGAGTCAAAAGGCTGTAAAAAACAAACAAACAATGAAAGTAATGCGCTTCATTCTATGCCGGTGAAATAGGTTATTTTCCTGTTGACCTTTAGGAGAAATTTCTCGAGAAAAGAAGAGAAATTGTCTCTAATTGAATCTTTATGCACAGTGGAAGCAGGGGGATGGTTAATGGAGATATATTCTTCTGCAGAGTCACCATTAGTCATTCCAAGGGCATCCCATTAGTCAACCATGTGGTCCATACGATGCCAAAGTAAAGGGAAAAAAATGAATGTGAAATATAGGGAGAATCCCGCTGAGATGCAGCCAAACGCAAGGGTGGAGGTACACTTCAAAATTTGAATTTGTTTGAATTCAGTTGGCTAAATCCTGTTAATGTATTCTAGTGTGTGTCCACACAATAAACACCAGCAAACTTGGAGAGTTATAAAAAAAAAAAGGAGAGTTATACTGCACTACTCACAACCCAACATGTCAATAACTAATCTGTATCATCTTAAAACTCACTTTTATAGACTTGCTTTTATTTTATGATCTTTTCTTATTGTTTTTGACCTCCCTTTTATGACCCCTGCCTTGATTTTATATTACTATACTTACTTGTTTTTATTGCTTTTGCTGTTGATTTTGGGTTTTTTATCCTTTGTAAAGTTCTTTGTAACTGTGCTTTGAAAAGTGCTATATAAATTATTACTATTATTATTATTATTACCTGACACTGGAAACACTTTTTCTCCAAAATGACTTTTGAATGAAATAATAACTTTCTGATTTTGTGTCAGCATATTACTTGCGTTCATTTACATGACATTATGTTCTTGGGTCAACTTTAATAAAGGCGCTGGTAATTCTGGAGGGCACTGGGTAGCAGCACACTGCATGTTGTATCTCAATGTTGCAAAATCAAATGCAATACTTTTCACAGCATGATCTGACTGATCCATCCAGCCCTACCTCAAACCATTCAGCTGCCTCATATCAAAGTAATGGACCAATAACAGGGCGAATGCAATGACTCTTAGAGACAGTATGCTGTATCACACACTCAGCTACTTGGTTATTAGACATCATTTTATCCTCAGTAATTTATGAAACTCATTTTGTACAAATCCTGATGATTTGGGGGAACCGCTGGATGTTTCAGTGATTAAAGTTATTTCAGTATAAAGTGGCACATTCATTTTCTAGGGCTGTAAGTTGTCCCCAGTTGCCCAATTACAGTTTGGGGATATGCAAGCCCTTTAGCTGCTTTTATTTCTACCTTAGGCATTTTAAAAGACAACAAAAATGAAAGATATCTGTCATTATGTTACAGCTATATCCTGCGCCATAGGGGCATTTTATGAACATTGACCATAACTCCCTATTCATATGTGAACATACTTCATAGAGGACATCCACGCATTATCCCATATACAGAAACATCCAGTGCATGCCGGGAGGTCTGAGCTCTGCATGGAAACAAATAATAATGCCTGGGGAAATAAATCCTTAAATTTCACTATCAAGTTCCCCCCTGGGTGAGGCATGGAAGCCATTGTGTGCCTAGATCACTTATCTAATGGGGTGGGCAGTAAAAGCCACTTAGACGTCAGTATAAATCAGACATCCTCACAATACTGTAATGACCTCAGTTCATCCAAGCGAGGTGTTTGGCAGATTTCTAAAATACCTTCCATAATGAGAAAATGTCTCAAATGTTTTTGTTATTTGGAGACGAACGCCTCTCTAGACAGATTACTTGTCATCGGAGAGTCATACTGAAATGTTCCGGCAGCGGTGATTATCAGCCTGTGTAGGACAAGGTGATGTCAATTGACGGTGGGGCACTTAAGACCAAATTCAATCTGCACTGAATACCGTTTGAGGGGCTGTTAATTAGAAAGTGGGAATGATAGCATCTCCCTGTCTGGCGCTGGGTCTATCTCTCTGTACCACCGTCTGGTTTTGTTCTCTTCTCCCTTCCTTTTTGTGTGTTTGTCAGAAAAAAAGCGACCACAATGGCACACAAGTGACCAAACTTACTTAAAGCACTACACCAACTTTTTGGGAGTTTGGCCCATTGCCTCCTTAACAAATATGTGATGAGAGGATTGACACCAAAATCATCTCTGTGTGTCTGGTAGATAGCTCTGTCTGGTGTGCATGCTAATGCTTTAGCATACAGTGTGTTAAGTGATCGTAGGTGGTTAGCATTCTCCTAAAAGTGTGAAAATGAGAACTTGTAGCAGCTCTAAGGCTGCATGGTTTGTTAATTTTAATGACAGGCATCTAAACCTGCCAGGCTTGTTTAGGGGACTGGTAAAATAGACATAAAATTCAACAAAAATAATGCATGTTTAATGCCGAAGATCTCTCTTCCTGCGAGACTTTGAGCATAACTTGTTCACACAGAAAGTGAGCCAAGTTAAACAGACAGCTAACGTTTTGCACTGTTGATTCATAATGGACTTCTGAGGATTGATTGAAGAGTGATGAAGACTTTTCAGAAGTTATGAATCTCTCAACCCAATACCAACTTCCGTCTACTATTACTTAACACACTGTATGCTAAAGCGCTAGCATGCGTACCAGACAGATCTATCTACCAGACACACAGAGGTGATTTTGATGGCAATCCTCTTGTCACATATTAGTTACGGCAATAGGCCAAAACTCCCAAAAAGTCGGTATAGTCCTTTAAAAATGTGGTAGGAGTCACCTATACTTGATCGGTGTGCCACTTTGGTAACAAACAAACATTTTGACTCTCTTGCTCTGTTAAACACAAGCCCGATCGCGGCTTTCCGTCGAGAACAACTTCAATGTCAACACTGTAAATCTTTAAGATTTGCCCCGCGGCGTTTCCGTGACGATGATGTGACTGTAGTGCCACTGATCGTTAGCGCTGCTACCGTGGAAGTCGAGGGAAGCGAGTCCGCGCGGACAGAGCCGCAGAAAGATAGAAGACGTGCGTGCGTGTTCGTGTTCGTGTTCGTGTGCACGGGGCGGCCGTGGGTGCACACACCCATCGCCTGTCTTCATGGCTGGTCCTGACAGCCGAGACAGCAGTGAAACGTCCCACAGCTCAAACCCCATCCTGATCAACTTGATGGATGTAGCCGCCAACACTGCATGTCAAAATACGGTGGCCTTGAGACGGATCACGACAGCAGATGTTAGTCTATCTGCTGCTCAGAGGGGGATCCGTGTTGTTGAGAGGTCTAAGCATTGTGGAGGTTTAAAGGCTATATGGCTATGCTGCAGCTGTATTGTGGATTTACAGTTGAAATCCCCCTCTCTTATACTCCAACAAAAGTATCTCCAGCTCTGAAATGGCTTGCGACGTCTTAAGTCGAATAATAATAACGATAATGAGGTTTATTCTAAGCTGAAAGCCTTTTCCTGTCACAGTTCACTCGGTATTTATTTATTCATGTCTGTGGACCTTTATGGTGACGTGTGATAATGTCTCTCTGGTCTTCATTAGAGTTCTTAGTCACAACTTCTGTGGCAGAGAGAGAGAGGAAGAGCTGGAGAGAGAGAGAGAGAAGGTGGGAATGACAGAAAGGCAAATGGGTTGGAGAGAGAAAAGAGAGAGGTGGGGACATGGAAAGATGCTTGGGATGAGAGACATGAGAAATGAGAGCAGATTTGCACTTCAAATACTCCTCCTCTATCCCTCCTCAACCCTAACATACAGTATGAGAGTGATTCTTGCCAACGGTAGAACTGATAGAATAACTGTGTCTAACCATGGGCAAAACTGACTGAGAATAACTCGGGATAAAGAAGTAACAGAGTGTGTCTACGTTTAATTATGCATAAAACTGATTGAGTATAATTATAGCTAACTATGGCCAGAACTGATAATTACTGAGAAATGGCCACAGTACCTGCTTTATGAGCTTGTAGAGGAAAGTAGACGGAAAAGACAGAAGTTACAAACATATGAGGAACTGTTGATATGAGGAACTGTTGAAATTTACCTCTGATATTGCCTTCACCATAATGAAACACTATAACTTATAAACAATAAACCCCCCCTGTTTTCTATTTGCTTGCCAACAGTAACACCCAAGTTCTCCTGGAGACAAAAAAAAAATGCAATAGAACGAGTAGAAAACATTTGGGTGTTGAGGCATGACCGTGTGTGAAAGGGCTCAGGTCTCGTCCGGAGCTTTAAAGATGATCAGTACAAGAAGGATCAGACAAGCAACACAGTATTGTTAACCTCGTACATTTTTAATGTCCGGCGCTTCAATATTTGATGGGCAGAGAGGCTTCACAGATATTATGGCATCAGCTGACAGATGCTGGCTTTAGAAGTCTGGGGGAAATCTCAGCGCTTAAAACTCTATATCTCAATTTTGTGCAATTTTGCAACCTAGATATACTGATGATCACAGGATGTGATATTGTGTTTTTTTTGTGTGTGTGGACCATTTTTCTGTAATTGTCATGACTCATTAATCTTTCACAACAAAATAGTTTTTCTAATCAGGTGAAGGCCGTGAGTTTTTCACTTAGAAGAGTATCTGCTGCCAGTATATCTACCTCAAATGTTTCTATTTTCCAACTGAATAAGTCTACTACTGTAAAACTAAAGAGACTAAAGAGATTTTTATCCACTGAAATGTGTATCTATACAGTAGCTGCGCATGTGTCTCATAGCCTAATGATGCATCACACACCTGATTCTGAATGACTAACTGGCTGCGTGCCACCCTATCGATCAGTGATCTATTCTGCCAATAGCGCTGTGTTTGCTTTCCTCAATGGATATTGACTAAATCGTTATCCCAGCAGAAGCAATGTCGCCGTTCCAGTCCTTATCTCTCCCTTTTAAATGTTGTGTACACATCATTTGGCTTATTGTGCTGTTTGTCTGTGTGCTATGGATTATCCACGTGTCCCCGGTAGATCATTGACTCTGGTGCTCCATGCTAACTCTTTAGCATACACTATGTTGAGTGACTGTAGGCGACTAGCATTACCTCAGAAGTGAGAAAATAAGAACTTGCAGCAGCTGTAAACATAAATGGTAAGTTATGATATGCAGCTAAGTCTGGCAGTTTAGTGTAGTGGAGACAAAAATAACGTACTGTTTTGAACTATATGGACTACTTTCCTTGTTTCCATCAGGGAAGGTGGTGGGTGATGGGAGACTGTGTACAGCTAAAACTCACTGCACAGCGGATGAATATGTGGTTGCTCACCTGAAATAGTTCCAAAATAAACCTAGCTATATCAGTGAGTTATTGATATTTTATTTTTTAAATGTATGAATCTATAGGCCATATAATAAAAAACACAACTTTTTTATTACATTTAATGTCAGTCTTCTTACTTTAAATAATGCTAGTGGCCCACTATCACTTAACACAGTGTATGCTAAACTGTTAGCATGGAGCACCGGAATGAATCACCTACCAGGGACACATGGATGATTTTGGTGTCTATGTTCCCATCACTTATGAGGTAAGTTAACCAGTGGGACAATCGCCCAAAAACTTGGTGCGTTCCTTTAAAGTCGATGAGGGATCATGAACAAAAAGCCAGGCATTTGTATCCCAACATGAAACAAACTTTGATGCACTTTACCACTGGGTCCTCAGCTGCCGCCAGTGCATCAGAAAGGAAAAGAAATCCTTTCATTTCACTCAAACAGAAAACTCAATGAAGGAGTAGGGGGGGGGGGGGGTGATCAGGAAGTCAAGAGATGAATACAAAGAGAGAAAGGGAGAGAGAAAAGAAGAAAATGGAGGAGGAGGATGGAGACGTAGAAAGACGTGGGATTGCTGTCGTGAGAGAAGTTAGTGGGTGATGTATGTCACTGGTGTTTCATGTAATGATTTGTGGTGTGTGTGTGTGTGTGTGTGTGTGTGTGTGTGTGTGTGTGTGTGCGTGTGTGCGCGCGCAGCCCTTTTCAAGCCATGGCGGTATGGGAAATCTGTTTTTGACATGTTGACACAAGACTTAGTTCGAACCCCCTCTGGCTATTTCCTTTGTGACACTAGCTGCCACTCCAGAGGACGGAGAGAGAGAGAGAGAGAGAGGAGAGAGAGTGAGAGGGAGAGAGAGAGAGATGGGGAAAGAATATAATTATCATATTTACATTAGCATACCTGTTATGCTTGGCTGACTTCGTGGAGATTGATGTAACAAAGAAGAGGTGTTAGGGAATGGCAAACTGGCTAGTTAAAGTACGTACAAACATGCGAACACACACACACACACACACACACACACACCACAGGTGAAATTGAACCTCTCTACAGGGAGGCTGGAAGCTTTTCTTGAAGCAAGACAGATGCCCTGATGAAAATCTGAAATCTAAATCTGATGAATATTTGCACTTATAATGAAAATATGTGGATATTCCTCAGGAACAAGCTGTTGCAGTAATTGTTTTGTGTTTTTTGTTGTCTTGCAATGTCTTCAAATGCACATAAAATAAAGATTTTTCTTCATGTTTTTTTCTTGATTCAGTTAAAAAAAAAAAGTACCTAGAGAGAGACCATCAGAGCAGCCAAAACTCCAAACATGTTTTTCCTCGCTTTGTGGTGTTTTATTAGAATTCACTGTTGAACTTCCTATTCTCTCGCCCTCACTTCCTCTCTCTCTATCTGTCACACACACACACACACACACACGGATGAAAGGACTTCACATTTTTGGACAGCAGCAGGCTATATCTGTGCAGATGATGCGGTGATCCAGGGTTGGTCTCATTTTGTTTGGAGGATGCATGGGATGGATGGACGGGTAATTTGCGCCAGCGAGCACAGCGCCCGGAACGGGGCAGAGGTCAATGAGCTCTACGCGGCTCCATCTTGCTTCTGTCTGTTTGCGTGCCGATCGCTCCGCTGGCTGGCATAATGGCTTAGTCAGGTGCTGTGCGTGCGCAGGCGCGTGCGTGCGTCCAATGAACATCTCTGATGCGCGGCGACCAGGGCGTATTCCCTGGTCAGCCTCGACAGAACTGGAGGTTACAAGGCCACGGCGAGTCTATAATCCCATCTTCGTTTACGCTCTTCCCCGCATTATTCACATTCAATCACATCCTGCCTGGCGACGGTGCCACACTGGGGTTGCCATGACTCCCCGGCAGGCAGGAAGGCAGGAAGGAAGACGAAGATGTCAGGAGGATCTAATCCGTCTCTGGAAAAAAAAGAAAAATGAATCAGAGAACATCAGGTAATACGGTGGCTATAAGTAACCGCGTGTCCCAACGCTGCTTCGTCTCCTCGAAAGGTTTCGCCCAATACTCCGACGTTGTTCTATTTCCTGGAGGAGAACATGAGCCAAAGTATCAGAGAGACTATGCATATGACTGCTGATGTTGCTGCGGTGACTCACCGTGTCACCTCGATCTTCCCTGGCAGAAGAGCGGCCATGGAGTTTTGAGTTTTGTCCATCGCTTCCGCTCAATATCACTGCCGTTGTGTGTAGAAATGATGTATTGGTTTAGAATTGGACGTTGGTCTTTCATAACATCCACCTCTGATAGCCTGGAGATTCCTCCCTGACCGCTGCTAATGAATGTGTTTCTATTGTTCTATTTAAGAATGGCTGCCCAGAGAAATCATCCCAGTGTGGTGTGGGAGGATTTTACTCAACAGCTTCAGGGCTGTCAGTCTGTAAAACCTGCAATGCAGAATTTCATTAGTCTTGCTTTCAATGGAGAGTTTAGTTTTAGTGTGCCATGATGGGCTAAATAATTTTCTACCCTGATAAGAGTGAAACTCTAGAGGAAACACTGAATCCTTGTAATGTTTTGTTCAAATTTTAAAGCTCTATGTGATAAGTTTTTTGTGATAAAACTTTCCACCTTTCCAACTCCAACGTTGGACTTTCCAAGCTCCAATGAAACTATCGACATGAAACGTAACATGAAACCCTCTGAAACAGCCGATTCTGAGCGGCGGTGTACTGGACAGAACACTGGAGGGAAATAGTGTTGCATGAGAAGTGACGCTTTTTACGTAACATCTGGGTACGATGTTAGTAGACGCTAGCGCTAATGCTAACTACCGTGGCTGCGTTAGCATCGTAGCTATAGCCTGTTAGCTTTTGTGAGTAGTATATGTTTACTAGTTGAACAAGTTTACTCGCTCACTTCATCGATTCTGCCATTACGAGAATTTTTTTCAGGAATGGGAGCTGCTTTAAAAACAGCGAGGGAGGAGACAAACTAGTTCAAATCAACTCAAAATCTACTGAATGGAGCCAGAGGAGCTTCGTTCCAGAGCGGAATTTGACAACAAGCTTTAGAAAAGAGGTGAAAACAGCAACACTGTGTGGATTTTGGTCACACAGTGTGACACGTTAGTCTCAGGATTGGTTATAAGGACTGATATTGCTTATTGCAGGTTTAAGAAATTGAATACTGGCACAAAACTTAAGCAATCAGCTGAACCGTAGCATGCGTGAGTTAGGAGAATACTTGTTTTTTTAGGTGCTAGTAAAATGACTAATAGGAAGGTACGTGAAAAAAGAAAGTTTGTACATGAGGTCACTTGGCTTGCAACAAATCGGAGCATAAACAACAGTCCCTGCAAGACATAAGGACGATTTTAACACCTTCCCTTCAGCTCCCCGCGGGGCTAAATCTGCCCGTACGCGTCTGTCCACAGTTCTGTTCGTGCTGTGACAGTCAGCGGGCATGGAAGAGGCAACAGGCAACCGACTCTGCCTCCTGCAACATCACACTAAGAGAATGAGGGGAACTTCGCACACAGCAGCATCACTGACAATATGCCACAGAGGTCAAGGTGATGTACGTGTTGTTCGAGGTGACATGACAAACAAGTGTGAGTAGTGATTCACTGTTTGCGGTGCAGAGAGCGAGACGAGACGACCGGGACGACCGCAACAACCTTTCAAGGTTCCCACGCTCGCTTGGACATCAAATTCAGTAACTTTTCAATGACTTCCAAGGGTCATTTGGTGAAATTCAAGGACTCAAAATTGGCATATTTTGGGGTCATTTTAAAAGTGCTTCTGTACCAATTCTGTACCAAATCTCCATCTCAGGGTTTTTCTCAGGATGTGAAGCGTTAATGCTAGGATGGAGAGAGCCGGGGCATATTGATGAATTTGGTTTTTAAGGCCTTATTTTTCTCAAATCCACAAACTTTCCAGGGGTTTCAATGCCCGCGGGAACCCTGACCATCGGCTCCAGTAATAACAGCAGCAGCAATAGCAAGAAATAAAGCAGTTCGAAGTTAATTTTCATGTTTTCACTGTGTGCATGGTGGAGAATTTGTTTTCCGTGAAGAGAGCTGCATTATCTCAGCTCCGGTTTCCTCCTGCCAGTCAATTGATGGGATGGAGAGTATAAACAGCCTCTCAGCTGTGCAGTCGATATGCCAGAAAAGTCTTTGAAGAGTGCGGAATACAAGACAAAATCAATGCCTCTCTCTCTCTCTCTCTCTCCCCAACACTTTTGCCCCCTTGTTTCTCTTTGCTGATACTTCCTGAACTTTGGGGGGGCTGATCCTCGTCGGGGGCCGGGACTTTTATTGGATGTGAAAGCACCCCGGGTCGTCGCGGTCTCTGGAGTCCTGCCTACGTCACGCCGACGTCAAGACCGCGTCAGCCCGCCTTCCCCCGCCCCGCTCTCTGTCTCTGTGCGACAGGTACTTCAGGTAGGTCGCATCTGCCCACGCCTCCGCATCACACGACGAGTGGGATCTGCTTTCAGATATGCCCAACAGGACATCTCAGTCCCCCAAAAAAAAAAAAAAAAAACTGCTTGTAGTGGCATGTACTGCACTGTTTTTTTTTACAGAATCAAGAAACATACCGTGCCTCATTTAGACCAAACCATGAGGAAATTCACTCATTCTTTAATGAAAATGAACCTGTTGTCTACAGAGGTGTTTCATGACAAATGAAACCAATCTTGTCTTTATTTTGGGGGGGGGAAAAAGACAGAAACACATCTCCTTGGTGACTAAAGGTGACTGCTGCTGTCGACTGATTGTAGCAAAGCGGCAAAGTCTCGGCCATCGGCAAAGTGAAACAACCTGTGTACCGCTGCTCTGTGCCGTCTTCTCAGTCTGTTCCAGCTAATTGGCCCCTCTGAGAGCCAACGCAGCCACTCATACACACACACACACACACCTACACACACACACCAACCAAACCAAGGACCTCCCAGCCATCTGCTGGGGCTTGCACACACAGGTGCTCCTCTGCTCCTGTTTTCCCAATCTCTGCGCCGGGGAGATGTTTGAGGTCCCACCAGCCTGCTGTTGTGTTTGATCAGCGGCACCTCGCCGTGTCGCTTGTCATCGCCGTTTTTCACACACCTACAGCTCAGTTCTGTCCTCCATCCAAAAAGCCACCTCTCATTACCTCCACGCACACACACACCCCCCCCCCACCCACCCACACTGCTTTACACTTCCTGAGCACTGGAGGAATACATTTCACGGTGAGGGATCTCAACCGGATCGATGCACCTCCACCCTGCATTTCACAGCTTGTGTTCTTATTGACACAATGTATGTGGTTCTCCTCTTGATTTGATAAAAGTTCTGCATAAACATACTACAGATCTATTCTAACAGAATTAGCCGGCATGTGATGGATATCGATACGGTGTGTGGTTCTCAGGGTGAATGTGAGATGTGGCGATGCTGACATCAAGTTGCAGAGGTAGGGAACTACAACTGGGACTGTGAATGATTTAGAAATCCTCTGCTGACATCTCATCAACACAGTGAGGATGATGTTAAATGGGTCGTCAGCAAATGAGTCAGAGTGACAGCATGTCATAAGAGGGCCAAAAAGTAAATGGGGATAAAGTGTTTAGTTCAACGCAGGCTTCTTTAAAGCAATAAGGTCAGGGGTGCCTTGAGCTTCTGCAGGGTAAAACTTTTCTTTCTGTGATTAATTCCTTGATTACAATTTCTAAAATCCCTGATAGACTCTGATATGAAACTGTTGCTTTCATTAAGATCCACAACATGGAGAGACCAAACTGAAATGCTATTGGTGATGTACCTGTCATTTCTGGTTCTGTTTATTTGTTTGATGATTTTTTATATTCCCACAGATAACTGGCCAAACAGAGATGATGTCATGCCATGTTGTGATATTTCCAGCTCCTTCAACAGAATTTGATAGAAGAAAAATTTCATCAAGAACTACATCAACAGTAATCATCAGGTTTTGGTGTCAGTGGCTCAGAATCAAAGAGCGAGGGCTTCTTTCTAGACTCACTGTTTTGCACCAATGTTCAACAATCATACAGGGAGAAATCCATCGTAGAAGAGGCAGAAAGACCAATTTCTCCACCGACAGTAGCCCCAGTGGACCATGATGCAGTGCAGCCACAGTTTGCATCTTTGCAGATCTGTTGTCAGCAGCATGTGAAACCCTCTGGAACACCCTCTTACATTTTTTTTGGTAATTTGAACAACCAGGCGGCACATCCCCGCATTGTTCTCTCTCCACTCTATAACGTATAATAACAATAATGCAAATGAACCCACAGTTTCTTACTATTTCATTATAAGTGTCTTTGAGTCTCTTGAAAAGCGCTAAACAAATAAAATGTATTATCTCTCCACCTAAACATACAGCAGAGATGCCCCTTCTCTGTGGGAAGGCATTCTGAAAGGCATTCTGGGAAATGTAGGAAATCACTACCTGTTGAGGGAAAGTGGGTACAACAAAAACACAAAAGCAAAACAACTCCTGGAATGCACTGAACATCACAGACTGATGATATCTAACAGTGGAAGAGTATCTGAGCGTGGATTTTTCCTGTGACTCGGTTGGTGATTGTAGTTTATCTTGTCAGCAATGCACACACACTGCTGAAGTGTCCTTGAGCAAGACGCTGAATCCCTACCAGCTCCATGATCACTGACCTTTGACCTCCCTGTGGAGGGGGGCAAGAGACAAAAAGAATGTTCCTATAGGGACCGATGAAGTATGACATTATTCTATTTTTTTCTTTTTTATCTCCACTAGGGGGGGATGATAGTACACTGTGTACGAGTCCATCGTTTTTCCTTCTTTTTCTCATTTATACATCCCGTCATCCCAGCCATATGATTTACTGCAACCCAACATTTCTCAAAGGACTTTACAGAGAACAAGCCTACCTAGACCTAACTAATCGACAATCAATCAAGTCCATGTGGACAATATATACTTGACAAGTGATACATAAATAAAGATTATAATATCACAGGAGGACTTGCCTCTCCATGCACCCAACATGACAGTGTGCATCCTGAGGAAACCATTAGACTCTGAATCAGCACAATTTAAGGTTCTCTAGTATCAGTTTATAATACAAGTTGTGCCCACCAAGTGTTTCCCCTAGTAACTCCCAGTGTGCCTGAGTGGGATAAATATTCAGATCTGGCTCCTTACACCAGAGTTCAAGTTATCCTTTTATTCTGAATTGTAATTTCATGGCTACACTTTCAACAGTGTGTGTGTGTGAGTGTGTGTGTGTGACTTGGGGCATTCAAAGCCTCCGCGGGGCATGAAAGCAGCATTGAACCCAAGAATGATGTTCTTGTGCACAAATATGACTTTATCCCTGTCTTTTAAACTGATGCATCAATTCGCCTCAGCGAAACAGTCACATTAATACATGAAGTGCATTTAGTATTTGTGCAACTTATGAAGAGCAAAGAAAGAGTCACACAACCTGAAGTCAAAGAAATACAAGTTTATTTAAGTGTGAACAAAAAAACTGCATAGGAAATGTTTAAAGTCCACAGAAGACGGGGAGAGCAGCAGGTGGCCGATATATTATAGTCTCCTCTGCCTTATTTAGACTGAAGACCTGACATCTGCGCTTCCACTCTGCACAGTGTGTGCGTTTGAGTGTGTGTGTGTGTGTGTGTTAAGAGGGAGGGAGGGTGTGGTGGCAAACACACACTTTGTTACAGCCTAGGAAACACACACACGTGGCGGCATGGACATGGAAGCGCCAGCAGCACCCATCTAAACTCAGCTGGCCCCCGCTGGCTCGCCCCGCCTCTTGGACTGTGAGGAGGATACATTCAGTGGATTTCTGCTCAACAACAACACAGATGCAGCGCACAAACACATCGCACACTCGACACACAACCCGCCGCTGTGAGAACAGACGACAGAACAGAACTAGACTTTGGTCAAGATGAGCTGGCCGAACCGAACACTTCCCAACTTGGCTTTAATGTGAAGACGGTGCTAGATGTTCCAAAACCATCTGATTCCACCGAACAGCTAAATTACCGCTGATCTGGAACATTTAGCACCAACAAGAGTTAGAGAAATGTTTATTCTGTTGAGTATTTCATGTGGCCTCTGTTCTTGTCTTGTATTGCGACGAGCAGTTGGTTGTGGCGAGTGAGCATCAACAAGATCCCAATCGGCCCTTTTCTTCAAAAAAATACATTCTAAAAGGGCCAATGAGCATCACGTGGTGTGGAGTATTTGTACTTTTGTGTTCAGAAAAACAAATAGTTGGCCAAAAAAACAAAACATTAATCTGGGAAAACTAATCGAAAGCATTATTCTTTTTTTTTTTTTCTTTCAGATTGAGAAATAATGTGTTTCATAATATGCAAATGGACACACAGAAAAGAATCAGACTAGTAATGAGAGGTCATAACAGAAAACAAAAAAAAACAAAAAAAAAATCACTACATCATCACTACGGGACACATTTCACTGAGACACCTGCAGGGCAGGGCCGCTGAGAACTACCTGAGTTTATTTTTTTTCCTTTCTAAATTTTCCAACTTTTTTTTTCTTTAGAGTATACAATCATTAAAAGAGGTCTATGACCTTGCACACGTCACCTGGTGCAGTTTTGCTTTTTTTTTTCCTCTTAAAGCCATGAGAGGCCAGAAATAAAATGGTGGACAAAACCACAGGGGCCCAATAAAAACCCACCCAACAGGAGTGCAGTAAACCAATCATGTGCTCAGCAGCCATCACTACACTTCCTGGATTCCTATGAGACGAGAGGGGGAAAAGCCAGTCCGGCTTGCTAAGTTTGTGCTGGAACCGAGACACCGAGACAGAGTTCCCATAACTTGGTCAAACACAAAATGGCCGCCTTATGGATTCATCCTCCTTGAAAAGGAAATCTATGCTGAGTGATTGAGAATAGGAAGCAGTGCTTTTACAGCTTGCTATACCTATAGAAGACTTGCAGGTCAGTGTGATAGGACAAAGCATGTTAATGTGTCTATCCGTAATATGCATATTAGGGGGAGTAAAAGAAAATTAAGCACTAATGGTCGAGGGGCACCAGCATCTCTAAAGTCTGTATTTTATGCTTTGAAAAGTCTGCCTATATCCCATCTCAGGAATGGAGGCATGGCTGGCTGAGCAGGTTGTGCTCTGCAGAGCCTCTAGAGAACAGGAAATACAATCGCAAAGGTCAAAGGTTAATTCCATCCAACACAATCCTAACACACACACATCTTTGGGTATATATTTTGATAAAACCATCCCAAGATTCAGCTACCCACCCCGTCTGAGTTTTCAACACCTATCTGAGAGACGTCGGTATAATACAAGGACTTTTTAAAGCATGCAACAAATGAAAAACAAAAAAAAAGGTTTAAAATAAATTTTTCCTCTTTAAGAGTGAAGACCTAAGGATCTCAAAGATAGAATTCTGCAACCTTAAAAAAAAAGAAAAAAAAAAGACTGATGCAGACATGACTGAACATTTCATAGAGTAATACTGAAACACAAAAAAACGATCTTATTGGTGAAGCTAGGTGTTGGGTTCAAAGCAGCAGGGTCTGTGGACTCACACTGGCTTGCCTTTAATGTGCCAATATCTCCACTTAATAATAAACAGGCTTATCGTCACGCATTAGGCGAAATCACTTGATGTGTTTGTTTAAACCACAGCTTGCATTGTCAAAAAGGTTGAGTTTAGACTCGTCTCAAGGTAAGTTACAGTCCTCCACAACCAACACCAAGCATCTCAACATCCACACTCCTCGCTGTGGAATAATGGTAAATTGTGCTGAGGTAAGAGGTAATTCTTGTGCATTCAAAGGCGGACTGGTGAACTTCTCAACTCTTTAAAAGAGGCCACTCCCCCCACCCCCTAACCCCCTGCGCACAGTAACATCGTACAAGTGGAATCTACATGTTCATCATCATGAGGTAAAGATAAATGGGGCCCAGCCCTCCTAAGTGCATCCAATCAGAGAAAAGAATTATCCTCAGGTACTCTGATTTGTTTAACACTTACATATATATTATTATATATATATATGATATAATGGTCCAATGACATTTGTTGTCTACAACAGTGTGGTCCAAGTGCCAACCCTGTTTGGCACAGAACTCTCAGAGATATCTTTTTTGGCACAATGCTTACATCTGAGACATTTGGTTTCTTGATGATAAAAGGCATAGTCTACCAGGCAATTCACAGTAGATTGAACAAACAAAAACTGTTCAGGGATGCAAGATAGAGCGACGACCACAACGCAGCTTTAATTTCAACCGGAAATAGAACCACCTTGACTGAGATCTTTGGTCCAAGAGGAATGGGACATGTACTGTTACACAGGAGGATTCAAAGAATGAGGTATATTCGTAATTTATAAATATCTGAAGAGGTATGTTTAAATAAGAGAAGAGTAAAAATTGAGGTATACAGAATGAGGTATATGAGAGTTACAAGTTGAGGTATTTGAAGGTTCAAACGCACAGTAGGTATATGTGACATACTTGAGGTATTCAAGAGTTGAGGTATATATTAAAAAAAAAAAGAATTAAAATGACCATTGAGGTAAAGGATATCTGAGATATGAGGATGTAAATCCTGATCATGTGCAGACTGGCCCCCTCCTCTGAGGTGAGAGTCAGTCAGTCAATCTTAAAATAGGTCCCATGATTCTTTGCTATGCTAAGGAAGTGGCTAACAGAACCTTAATTGTCTAGTGCTTCGAGTGGGACACATATTGAGCAAAGGGTAAGGGGATTCAAAACCCCACAATGCATGCACCACAAAGGTGTAAGGATAGGGTTAGTATCTATTAGCTTTTGATGGTAATTCGTTTTGGATGCAAAGGCTAATTTGAGATGCTATTTATGCCTATGGGTCACCTAATATTAAATTATAGGGGATTGAACTGAATAACAGGGGCTTCATTTGATGGGCTGAGGTGAAAAAAGGCCAGTGGGAGAAAGGGGTTCTCTTTGGTGCTGTGAGATCTGCTCTCTCTTCTCTTTTCAACAACATCTCTGCAGACATAGGACAAAAGGGTCTTCCTTCAAGACCAGCCTTACATGGCTAGTGACCTTGTCTGAGCAAGATGTGAAAGGACATGTGAACAGCCATCATGACCCCAGCAGGCTTTCTCTTTATTCTTCTAGTTTTAAGCCTAACGACAGTGCTGTGAACTCAACTCCATGAGTTTTGGGAGCTTTAGACTTCCCAACATCGATTATTTAACAAAATGTATTTAAAGGGGATTTATAGTTTCTTTAAATGCCAAATCTACACTTGGCCATTGTGCAGAAATTCTACCTTTGGTTGACTCCACTAGTTGGTCTATAGACCTCCATCTTTAGAGGACTGGTCTACTAGCACTCAATCTGGAGATCTCTCCTGGACTCCAAGCATCAATAAATAGGGCAGGGCTTTGTGATCATGCCCTCTCAATGGATTGGATTAAATCATTGGCCCCAAGAGCCAAACGGAGTGGCTTTCAACCACAATCTTAATTCAAAGGATTGTTTAGATCGGCCTTTATTTGATGTCAATCATGTCCTCTGGACGGCCAAATTAGATGTCTGCTTTTGAGGCTTTTGTTACACAGCCCTCATTAACAAAGGTGTCGTTCAAATATGATTACATCTCTAAATTAAGATCACTAATCAGATCCACATCTTGTAAAATTCATCTCTAAATCCTTTGGTGGGTCCTCCCTTTTGGAGGAGACAAAGCTCTCCTTGCATACTGATCTTTGCATTTTAGTTGTTAATGCAACAAACTGGATAGTAATGACCCAGGTTGTTTTACTCTAGAAAAGTCACTAACATTAGTTGGTATTCATGCTGCCTTATGGGACAGGCATGGGGTTGGGGTGCATGGATAATTGAATAATTTGGATGTAAAAGGAAGTTTTATTACAGGTCTTTTTTCGGGGATCATTTCGGGGATCATCATGGGGAAAATTTCGGGGTTTCCCTAACCTTATAATTTCGATCATCAAGGAATTCATCCTGAAAAAGTCAGCATCCACTATGATCAATTAGTCAGTAAAGCTAGAGGGAGAGCCTGGAAACTACTGATCATTTCAATCAATTCTATCAGTCTCCTACCATGACCTGAGCTAATTTTGATTCTATCAAGTTTGGCATCGCCACAAAGAGACAAGGGTCGATGCATAAGCAAAAAGAGATAAACTAACTAGCCTACAAACATCAAAGGACACCACTGTACCCTAGCTTCCTCTCCAAGCAAACCCTTCTAATCAGAATGAATCATGCAGCCTCTACAGCGGTCTGAGTATTGTCTCAGCAACAACATTCAGGAGGTTCACTTAACTCATATTCCAACTGCACAGCAAGAATTCCATTAATCCTGTGCAAATATCAACTGAAGAGTCTATTCTTTTTTGTCTCTCTTAAATAAAGTATTGAGGTAGACTTTTTCATTTCTTCTTTGTAAAACTTCACGGACTAAACCTCTGCTCAGTGACTATGAGTACATTCATAAAGAGCTAAATGAGGTAGGTGTGGAGCAGAGGGTACAAGAGTTCAAGAAAAGTGAGAAATTCCCTGAGATGGATACTTGAGGAGAGCTTACAGAGAGAATTAAGAGCAGCTGAGACTGGGGAAGGAAAAAATGGCTCTTTTTCTACTGATTATCAATTTGTAGAGGTCCCCTTTGTCATACATACCACAGATATCTGATTTAGAGTATATTAATATAAACGAAAAAATAATGATCTATAGTTTTATTTTCCCTTCATTTCTACCTGCTCTCAATTCTCCCTTCGAACTCTCCTCCCGTTGTGTCTGTTTGATTCATACGCTCTCCTCCATTTCCTTCACCAACTAAGATGCAGAAGGGCAAATGGAGCGAGAGAATGTGAAAATAGAGAGACAGATAACGCTTCAGAACTTGAGGATGCGATTGTTTCCGAAGTCAACGACCACAATGACTCCGTCAGGCGTCACAGCCACACCAGAGGGGCGATCCATCTGTCCAAAGCCACTCCCCTGCGTGCCAAATTTGCATAAGAAGTTTCCATTGGGCTCGAACACTTGGACTCGGTGGTTGCGGGAGTCGGCCACAATGATGCGGTTCTCCTGGTCCACGGCGACGCCCTGGGGCCGCAGGAACTGCCCGTTCCCGGTGCCCTCGGAGCCCAGGAAGCGGGCCGACTGGCAGTCCGGCCGGATGACCAGGAGCCGGTGGTTGTTGAAGTCGGTCACCACCAGGTGGTCTTCGTGGTTGAAGGCCACTCCCCTGGGAGAGTCAAAGTGTTTCCACAGAGCCCCTTCGAAGCCGTACTTGTTGAGGAAGGAGCCGTCGGGGGCAAAGAGCTGCACGCGGTGGTTCCGGGTATCTGAAACCAGGATCTTACCCTCAGAGTTGACGGCCACATCCCAGGGATAGTTGAACTGCCCATTCCTGGTACCCTTCTCCCCAAACTTCAGCAGGAACTGGCCCTCAAAAGTAAACACCTGTCAGACAAAACAAATTGAGGGATTTTTGATGCATGTATCAATGCATTGAAATTCCAACAATTATTTAAATCAATAGAATATAGTGGCTGCAATGCATTGGAGCATTTTTTTTGTATCCATTGTGCTCAAATGGATTTTCATACCTGCACACGGTGATTGTCCTTATCAGCCACAATGATTCGTCTCTGACTGTCACATGCGACCCCGGCTGGACGATCGAACTGACCGGGCCGAGAACCCAGAGAGCCAAACTTATGGTGGAAGGCACCGCAGGGCTTGAAGATCTGAAGGACGGTCGAACAAAATGAGGATTAAAAACCTGAGAGATTGCCCACCTGTGATTCATGTTAATAGCCGTCAGCCTGAGAAACAAGAATGTGGCAAGAACAGAGAGAGATTGACCTGACTTTGTCTCTTGATAACCACAGCACTGTGTTAATAGAGCAGTAAGCTAGCACTCTACCTGTATGCGGTTGTTGCTGCGATCAGCCACCACCACGTATCCCTCCTTGTCCACACTGATGCCCCAAGGACGACACAGCTGACCGTCTCCCTCCCCCTCGCACCCGAAGGCTGACACTTGGGAGCCCAGGGCCCCGTAGCTCCGCCCTGATTTCACCATCACCTTGAAGGGGCTGCCCTGGATGTGCTGGTTACACACCAGCACCGACACAAGGTGCTCCCCCTCGCACTTCGGCAGGTAGCTGATGGTGTACGAGCCGTTCTGATGGTCCGTTACCTCCGCCGCAGACAGGTTACCGTCAGCACCCGACATGACTATGGCAGCCACTGTGTCCCCGCCGGAAAGCCGCGGCTCTCCGTCGTGGTCATATCCAATCACAGTGAAGGAGGCGGGCTTGCCACGAAGCGCACTTTTTAGACCTTCGCCGTGGGCTTTGGTGACAGGGGCGAAGGCTCCGCTGCTGATCAGGCCCATGGACTGGATGGCTATGTACAGAGCCTGTGGGAACCATGATGGAATTAGTCATGATATTATTACAATAACATTACTAAGCATAACAGTCCTAACATCAACGTAACAGCTATCTTAACAGGTCAACTCGGAATCTAGATTAGATGAAACTTCAGTGATCCCCATGGGGAAACTGGCCTACTACCGCTCCTACTACTACTGCTACTGCTGATACTATTACTACTACTTTACTACCACTACTATGTCTCACCCAGGGCCCCAGGCTCACTAAACACATCAGTACTTCCATGTGGAGACGATCCATATAGAGGTCCAAGTTTTAGGTCCTGACCGGTCATTTAAGAACCTTGGTTCCAGTGCCTACCTGGTCTGGAGGGGTGAACATGAAGCGGTCATCCTCCTGTGGCTGCAGCAGGCCCCTGAGGGTCTTGAGTTCGTGGATCTGGGTGAGCATTCGCTCCCGGGCCAGCAGCACGTCTAGGTGGCGGCCCTCGTCCAGCACCTGGCTGACGGCGGCAATGGTGCTGTCCAGCTTGGTCAGACTCTGGTGCAGCTTCTCCACCTGCAGGTACAGAGACTTGGCCTTCACCTGACGGATCTTCTCCACCTGAGAGGGAGGGGAGGGTGGGAGGATTTGAGGGAGGGAACAACAGGAGTAGATGTTTAATATCCCCGATGTGGAATTTGTCATACAAACAGCAGATAAAACACTTGATAAAAGATAAGATGAAACTTTATCAATCCACACAGGGAAATAAGGTTGTTGCAGCAGCAAAAGTAAAGGCGTCGGTGTGCTTAAGATGAAGTCAAACTAGCCTGAAATAGAAAAAGTCAAACATGTCGCCACATACAAATTATACATATACATATAAATCAAAGTATACATATAAATTACTGTATACTTTACACTGCTGCTTCATATTGTTTGGGGATTATTTGCGATGCATGTATGTATGTATCATGTGCTATGTATTAATATGCTGTTATGCAGTCGCTACTTACAGCCTTTACTTGTTACAGATGTTACAGCAGTTTTGATTACTTAGTTAAATATGGATTGATAAATAAGTATATGTATACATTATAAAACTATATATGCATGTCTTTGAGCAAAACAGGTGATTTAAATGTTAATGAGCTAACCAAAAATCACTGCTCATACCACTACTTATATGTTTCTTACAAACTACTTTGTTTAGCTATTGTTGAAGAACTGCAGTATATTACTAGGTGGAAAACGTTTACTCAAATATTGAATTATTAAAACATTTGAGGGTCTTTTCTATTATTGTGGTGTGTTACAGTTTTAAAAAATCAGTAAGCCATGGGAGGGCTAAATTTATGCTGAGTTTAGAACATTTTGCATCGTGCCCAACAACACCTCTTCGCTGTTGTAAAATCACTGTAAGCCACATCCTCTCTTGGCTCATTGCTTACATAAAGCGATAACAGACAATAAGGCAACAATGTGCAACAGGCTAGAATACATTACATCATCAATAATAACCCTCCTACAAATCATCTCCACATCATCTGACCAACAAAATACACTACACAATGAGACGTCAGGGTGGGGGACTGACGAGAGAAGAGAGAAGAGAGAAAGAGGGGGACAAAGAAATAAAAAGGGTAGTAAAGTGAGCGCCACTGGGACAACTGAATCAACTCCAATCACAAAAAAACCAAGACCTTCACTTAACCATTATACATTTCAGTTAGAGTGAAAAGACAGATACAATTACGGCACAGGCAGAGAGAATAAAGCATTACACCGGGTGGTAGGACCTGAGAAGCAGGGGTTGGGCCTTTACTTGCCGTCACCTAACAAAAAGAATAGAACACAATAGCTCAACTGCGTCTTTGGTTAGAAGGACTTTTGATGGTAGGGAGGAGTCCTGAATGAAACAAAGGGGTGTCCAAAAGAGAGAGGTCCTTTGTTAATCCTTGGTGTAAGTAGAACTGTAATTTGCATCTGTGGGACTAGAGTTACACTTTATGGTCACTGAGGACAAAGACCCAAGTTAGGCTCATTTGAAATACACGCACACACACACACACACACACACACACACACACACAGAACAGGCACAAACCTAAGAAAGAAAGAAAGAAAGAAAGAAAAAGGCTCAGTGTGTGTACAGGGTTAGGTTTGCCTGTGATGACTCTATCAGAGAGCCAAGTCAGGTTGGGGATAAAGTGTGTGTTCTGTAAGTCTTGTATGGGGGCATTAAAGTGGGAACATGGGTAAGTGAAAACCTCCAGTGTGACACTTTGACCTCAGTTCTTACAATGCGCAGGCGTGCACGCGCACGCGCACACACACACACACACACACACACACATAGAAGCTGTCAGATCTGAGGGAGTAAAACGTAGGGCAGTTTTTACGATGTCACTGAGCCTGCTGCAAGCGGAAGGGTAGAAATAAGGGTTTTCTTTAATGGTAGACTGGCAAGTATTAGGTTAAATTAATGGTTCTGCCCCCCTTGACGTATTAGCCCAAAGCAACACACAGGCACACACACACACTCTAAATCCACATCATATCTAGTATGACTAAAACCACATAATAAAGTGTGTGTGTGTGTGTTCTCAGGCGTTCTCAACTTGTGGTATATTTCTACCAGTAGTATTTTGTATGGTATTGTGACAATTTATGAGACCCAAACTTTTGACGCATGGTTTAGCCAGGGGCTAGTGGCCTCAGGGTTGTGGGCCTTTCTCTCCCCCCAAAAACCCTCTTTCTCTCTGGGTAACCTTAAACCTGGGAGGCCCTAGGTGTCTCATTCATAATATACACACCACCCCATTATATCTCGACTGCATTGTGTGGCTTTCCAGTTACCGCAGTGTCTACATGTGGTCTAAACCTTGTTCAGCTCAGCCATTTACATTTTTTTTTAAACTTATGTTCAAATCTCCACTTAAATTCCTCCTGTGCATTTTGCTAGGGTTGGACCGATATGGGCTTTCGAAGGCTGACAGTTATTTTTGGATTGAAGATGATATTTTGTGCCACCATCTTAGACCATTTTCAGGCTAAAAAATTCAATTCAGACCACAGGACACTCCATTAAAACCCAGGATACTACTACTACTACTACTACTATTCATGCATACGTTTGTGGAATCCGATCAAAATGTGGGCTTAGAATCAATTCAGGTTAAGGGCTTCCCATAGACAACCAGTGTTGCATTGATCAGTTACACAATAAATATGACCTGCATCATCACTGTATCCATAATTTCGGAACAGATTCAGGTCATGCATCCTGCTGCTATGGCCTCGGGGCCGGCTGGTCATGCGATCACATGCATGTCACACACACACACACAAACAACACCGCCACGCCTCATAGCCACCATACCTCCGTAACACACATGAATTTGTCTCAAGTTACATTCGCGAGTGTTGCATGTGAAAATATGACCACAGCCACTCTTTCATGGCACATTTACCATAAAACACCTTCAATGGACAAAATGTGTCGGGGGAACCAGTTGTTACGTTACATCCCTTGTGAAAAATAATAGCACACATAGGGGAGGGGCTACCAAACTGGTGTGTGGAGAGTGTTAAACACAGAAATACTGCTCTTCTGAACAATAGGTGTTCAGAAATGTGTATAAACTTCACAAATGTCATCATTTTCACATATCAGGAGACATTTTTATATTGGTTTTATATTGCGCCAAAGTGCCTGTCATTACAGTATCGATATCAGGACAGCTTCATTTGCCGATCACAATACTTGGGAGCTGGATCGAAGCTGATGCCGATACTACAGACACGGTGCACTAACCATAAAACAAGATAAGAAAAGAAGCTGCTTTCTGGGCCGCCAATCTACGCTCTATCCTACATTGGCAGAATATTGATTCTATTGATCCTGTTCCTGCGTGGCTCTGTACTGAATCTGCTCTCTTTTGCTCACCCTCATTGTCCCCACTACCCAAATTTACTAAGAACATAATTGTAAAGAATAGTCTCAAAATCTGGCACCAATTTGCACGGCATTACGGGCTTAATTCACCTCCCCTATCATCCCCTCTCCATGCCAACCCACTTTTCCCCCCCTCTGTACTGGATAATGCCTATAATCTGTGGCACAGTCAGGGCATTTCCACCATCAGTAACCTGTATGTGGATGGCATATTTGCTTCTTTTAATGATCTGGTAAATATATATGATCTTCAAAGAGGCCATTTCTTCAGATACCTGCAC
Organism: Centroberyx affinis; assembly: GCF_046629955.1. Lineage (NCBI taxonomy): Eukaryota > Metazoa > Chordata > Actinopteri > Beryciformes > Berycidae > Centroberyx > Centroberyx affinis. Next base: position 65,538 of record NW_027282040.1, on the reverse strand, counting down.
GTCTGTAATTTTGTCTGCAAACATTTTTCAGGCTTTCCTGCAATTCCCCCAATTTCTCCCATTGATTCGCTTCTGAAACAAGATCCAATTATAAAAGGTGCCATTACATGTTTATGTACACTCTGTCCAAAGTCACCTCTGTCCCCATTGAACCCTCCCCAATTGTTGCTATGTTTGGAGTCTTGCCAGCTGAGTCACCTCTGCCCAAATATTTTTGGGATTTTGTGGCATTTTTAACTCTACCGGCAAGGTGGTTAATTCTTATGAATTGGAAGGGTCCCTACGTTCCCACTCATTCTCGTTGGGTTGGGAATGTGCTGCATTTTATGCAGCTGGAGAAAATCCAAGCATACCCTACGAGGCTCCCTACCCAAGTTCGATAAAATTTGGCAGCCCTTTTCAGAATATATAGATAGCATTCCAATTATCCTGCCACCTCCCGACTGAAAAACCTCTATTTCTCCCCTCTTTAGTATTGACCTTGACCTACCTACCTACCTATCTGACCTTTGTATATTTACACCACGACCTCTCTTTAACCATAACTTACTCAATACCCCCTTTTTTTATTTTCCTCGCCTTTTATGCATTTACTTTTTTTAGTTTGTTCGTCGATATGTTGTTGCTTCTTAATCTCTTGTAACTGTGAACTGTGTTGTATTGAGATGTACCTGTGTTTTGTTTGTGATATGCTGTTTGATTTGTAAAAGTGAAAAAAACCCATAAATAAATCATAAAAAAAAAAAAAGAAGAAAAGAAGCTGGAAGAAAACACTGATGAGAGTGTAAAACCAGTGTAGTGTGGAAATGGACCGCAAGCTGGAGAAAGCTTCAGGGGAGTAGCTCACCTTCCATAGTAGTTCACACTCCCTCTCCTCCAGCGCTTTCTTGTGTCTGAGGACAATGGCCTTCACCTCGGTCTGTACCACCTTGGCCTTGATCTCCACCTGCTCCGCCATGGCCTGGGCCTTCTCCATGCTCAGCTGGGGAAACAAGAAAAAAACGATGATTTGGGCTTACAAATGTGGCAACAGCTGGAAACAACCTGGGAAGTCCACTGCAGTACTTAAGGGCCAATTACAGCTAGAAAGAGATGTATACATATAGATGTAGATTGATAAAGATACATGAATAGCTCTCACTCTACAGTCCAACACAGAGGGAGGGCGGACAGAGAAACACTGGGATTTCTGAATGTACTAATGCACCATTGCCTGGCCTGTTTCATTACTCAGCTGGCATATAGATGAGGACAGGAAACAGGATGCAGGAGAGCAGGAAACATTAAAACGCAAGGACTCTATATGTCACATCTTCCTGGTAAGTGAACGCACAGGCACCTGCTCGGTTATTGTGGCCTATTCCTTTCTCACGTTTGGCCGCTCCTTCAGAGGGGAAATAGGAAACACGGGGGTCAGGAATAGCAAGTTCACTTCACGCCACACAATGCGCTGCGAATTCCTACTGGGGCTGGATCCCAAAACTACTCATTCTGTGTCCAAATTGTGTATCGGAAGTATTATAAGCATGTCAGAGTGCTAAATTTGAAAAAAAAGTTTAGGAGACTCTTTTCCCCTCCTAGTGCAGTGACTACTGAAATTGCTGTGTGACATAAGTGATGGGAAAATTATTAAATGATGAAAACCGTTGCTTGAAAAAAAGTGTGCGAGTTACTTCAGTACCTTACTAAAGTACCGTACTAAAAGCAACTGTTTCATATAAACCTGAAAAACCTTATAGTAATAGATTTTAGCTTTTACTGCCCATGTTTTTCCTCTTTGTATCTTTCGCTTACCCCATCTGTTTTATCTAGCTTTTCCTCTGGCGTTTTTTGGGAGGTCACGGGGTGAGCCGGACCTCACAGGGACGAAGGGGAGGTGGGATAAGGCTGCCTTTGTGATGTCAGCCGCAGGGATCAAAGGTCACCTAAACCCCTACAGGTCATGATCTGCGACCCCTGTCTTAAGACACATACCGCCCGCCCCCACCCCCACCCCACCCTTAGGAGGACAAAGCCTGGCAGCAGGGCCCTTTTCTCTTTCACCTGGCCATTTGAGGCAGGCAGCTAAAGGGTCAGCTAAATCAGGCCCCCAGAAAGGGAACAGCGGGGAGGGAATCCTGGAGGAGCAGGGGGAGGACTGTTATCAATACACAGTGAGTGAGGAGGCGGGGTGAAATTTCATAGCCAACACCTTTCCCCAGTCCTTCCTCAGTGTTTTCGTTTTTTTCTGGGATAGGTTCCTCATCTTCCATCTCTAATATTCAATCTCTTAATGTCTTGTTCTCTATCATTCGTTAATTCTCTTTCTCCTCTGATTATCTCCCTTTCTCTCACTCTAGCTCATTCTGTCTCTCTCTCTCATTATGTGTTCTCTGTCTCTTGTTCATTCAGTCTCATGATCTCTCTCTCTCTCTCTCTCTCTCTCAACATTCTCATGAGAGTGGCAGCTTGGAACACAAAGAAGGTCAAACTGACCAATCAAACCGCAGAGAGAGGGAGCTCTGGCCAACCAGCAGGTCACAAGTTCAGGGTCAGAGGTCAGGGAAGATAATGGGTGTGGAGTGGGCGGAAATTTCCTACCCCAGGGGATAGGTGTGTGTGTGTGTGTCTTTACATATTCTCTGGCGTCAGCATTTACTCCCGAGGTGACCTGGACAAAATGGACAAACACACACCAAGTGCCAGCACAACAGCACCGTAACACATTGCCAGATGGTAGGTGGTGTTTCCTACTGCGTGGACCTTGGTGCTTTTAGTTAGATAAAATGGAGATTCCCAATGGTTGAGAGCAAATATATGTTATGGAACCAGGTTGTGAGTTTCAACTTTGTTAAGAGTCCAGCATATAACCAACCAGATCTGTGTTGTTACTGTTAGTTATTCAAGATACAGCCTAAGACAGTTCTAGGAAGTTCTTTGGTTGAGTCAGGTGTGCTAGTGGGGCCGAAGTGAAATGTGGTATTGGAATTTCAAGAACTCTGGGTGACACATGCACCCACCCACTCAGATACAGAGTGTGACCCAATCACACAAAGGCCATGCAAGAGAGGGATTGGCGAGGCTCAAACCCTGCAGAGGAGAAAGACGGAGCGCATGCTAGCGTGTCATGTGACCATAGTGGAGCGGCTAGTGTTTCAGGTTTCGGGTGAGTCTTCCCCAAGGTCACAACATCGCTCCACCTTCCAGGCAAGTTATACAACACTGCTGTGTTACCTACCCCAGTTAGCTGTGGTTTCTACGTTAACCTCGAACAGACAATTCAATTAAGACATTTGTCTGTTTAAGCATTCCCTGGGAATCCCCACAGTTCAGTGACAGCTAATGCAACTCATCTGGCTCTACTGAACGAGGGCAAAATAAGACCTTATAGGCAGAGATCTGGTGGTAAACAACTATGACCTCCATTATGGTCATAACAAGGCAAATATCCACTACTACAAACACAAATCAATTACATGCTAAAATATGCAACCATAGTGCTAAATTATTTCTATCCTCAAAACTTACATTAGTTTGATGCTAATACTATGAAGTTTCGTATGAATTTAGGTCATAAAGATTCATGTTAGCCTAAAAAGGTGGGTAACCCATCCCCTACATCCCCGGGCTCGGGCAATGCTTCGGTTGCTTTGTTGGAGTTTATGAGTAGTTGCAGTCGCAGGGTACAAGTAGCGTTCAATGAAATACTGAAAAAAAAAAAAAAACCCATTGTGGGTCCTATTTCCGCTGCAGCACATTCTGCACCATGATCACAGCAATACAGATTTATATATAGCATCTTTGCTTGCTCCTGTCAACATTAAAAAGAGAAACACAGCTAACCAGCAAGATGTATAGATATACAGCTATAAGCACGTGTGCCACGCAGGATGGCGTAGATTAACACCATGCTATAATAGATTAGATTGTATGCTGTTGTCAGTGAGACCGTCCTCTTTCCCCTCTCATCCTTTCTTCTCTCTCCTCCTCTTTCTTCACATGCGTACATTCTACTATACAACACAGCTGGAGCCGGGGGGGGGGCGGGGGTCTAGGAAACTGCCACACAATCTACAATTATGTAAATGAGGGTGTGTGAGAGAGAGAGAGTGAGTGAGTCAGTAGGGGGAGGGCCAAGTGTTCTACTCCTTTAAAAGAGGAGGGGACCTTTTCCTTTCTCTGAAATCCTTTAAATACCTCATCTACCCTGCCCCCCCCCGTCCTCCTCCTCCCCTTTGACCTTCAGCCCTGCCCCCTCCAGACCTCACCCCATGCGACCCACCCCCTTCTCGGGCCAGCTGGCCACCTCTAACCCCAGGCTTCTCAGCGGCCTAGGCCTGGTCACTCTCAAACACATCCAAGTTGATCATCTCTAATAGCCGCATGCACTGTGCTGATGGAAGATGGATGACACAGCTGCTAGCTTCACCCTCTGGCTGAGTCTTGCTAAGAGATGGAGGAGTTTGGATTTGGTTTGATGTTTGTAGGGAATGCTGTTTTGTTCAGACGTATAATCTGAACGGATAATCAAGGATCTTGTGGCAGATTCAGTGAGAAGCTGTCTCTGCTTTGTTAAATCAGTATGATGCATTTTGATCTTACACAGTTTTACCTTGCTCTTTCTTTTATCTGACTTTGACTATTGTATTTTGACTTTGTATGTTGTATTATTTTGTTTGTCTTTCTTGGCCAGGTCTCCCTTGAAAAAGAGATTCTTAAGAGATTCAATGAGACTAACCTTGTTAAATAAAGGTTAAATAACTAAATAAATAATGTAGATCTATGTTTTTTTTCCTGTGTGTGTGTGTCCATCCCAGTGCCTGTCTCACCTGCACGGCCTGCCGTCCCTGCTGTGCATCAGCCAGCAGCTGGATGGTGATGGCTCTGGAGTCCTGGACGGCGTCTTGCAGGTAGACAAAGCTGTGGCCCATATGACGGCCCACGCTGCACTCCCTGCAGATAGGCACCGAGCATGTTTCACAGAAGAACAGGAACACCTGGGAAAGCGGGGAGATAGAGGGAGACATTACTTTTGTGCTCACAATAGCACAAACTGATTCAACACCTATTGCCCTGGCTGGACGTGTAAAAACAGGGGTGCGGAGGCCCAAAAATTGCACACTCACAAATGGATGAAACGCTAATAGACCACACAGCATCACAGCTGATGTCGGCATCCACAGCAACCAAATAACCTAATATACAAAGGAAATGAAATGTCATGCTGTAGGCTAAAACTTTATCTTTGGAATAGAAACACACAACCATATCAGTACTTGATTATGTAACATTACAGGTACAATGCCAAAAGCTCTTGAGTAAGCAAAACACGAAAAAGAACTGAGCAATTGAATGATAAACAGCAGCGAAGTCTAAGGTATTTAAAAAACGTGACACTCTTCCTTTTCAATCATCGTGAATTTACTGCATGGAATTCTTGGAATGCGCTTTTACGATCTCCTCACATTTCCTCTGATACCTTGCAGTATTATATTGTATAAAACAATAGGAAATAAGATGGAAATAGCTGACATTTGCTTAAATATGGATTCATATATAATGAGCTCAGTCCATTTAATCCTTCTTGGAAGTAGTTATACTCGGGCCTGACGGTTGGTCAGATTATCCTTTAGTGTGAAGAGCTGAAGACTGACAACTCTGGCCATTTGGTCCGATGCAATTTTTTCAAACATGTTTGATTTTGTCATGCTGAGTCTGGCTGGGCTCATTTAGTCTGAAGCACTCAAAGACTCACCAAGACAATGGGAGTTTAGATACAGGGGGAAGAAAAGGAGAATGGACCAGAAAAGAAGGCACCTTTAACAACTCACGTAGATAGCTTATATCAGCAAGACTCCCAACTCCATTTGCTCCACTCTTGATAAATTGCTATACAATTTCATTTTGAGAAATATATCTCATATAAAATAGTAGAAAATGGCAGCGTGCCTAGATCAGCCCAAATAAGTAAGCAATGTTTCTTCTGTAATTTTATGCTATTGTGCTTGGGGGGCTAATTCTAGTTTTATCCCATATCTACTGCTGCAGTTATGTTTCATGTTGAAGTTGCAGTGCTAAAAATGTTTAATCATAATAATATTTTATATTACTATTACTAATAGATTACTTCTAAAACACTCACACTACACTGTTTTAGACGATAGACCAAAGACCAAATTACAATGCAAATTTTAATTTCACATTTTCTCTAGCAGGTTATTTCCTTGCTGTGGTGGCACACCACTGCTAAATGCGAGTATGCAATTACAAATTAAGCAATGTAAGTCTCATACAAAATCTCCCATCAACATTATTCTTATAATGATGTCATTTCAAAATACATCTGTAATGTAAATGTAAATGTAGCTCCTGAACCATGGAGCAAGAAACACCCATTACGTATATTTACAGTAAACTACAGTAAAATGGATAAACATTTTTGAATGACATTTTTTATTATGCGTGATCCCTCGTCTTCATCCATGATGCCCATCTTTGTCCCATCGCCTAGCATGAACAGCTTTCTGACCGGAGGGCAAGCATGTAGTCTGAACTGCCCTAGTCGGGCAAGAATTTAACATTCTTGTAGTCTGACCCAGGCTTTACGCCATTTAACAGGCAGCGTGATCTAAATCCAAGTAATGACCTACTGGGCAGGCAGCATATAAACTTTGACTTATTTGCAAACATATTTGCCTTGATTTGAATGTTAATATGGAAGAGGAAAATTCTTAAAGTGAAAACAAAACAGTGATCGCGTTGTACAAAATAATTGCAGTTGGCTCCTATAATTGCGGCAGCCCTATTTCTAGGTAAATGGATGCATGTTGGCCCATCTTATGTATGAAAGGATGCCCAACCTACGATTTCACTAGGTCAACCCAGCTGCATGAAAGCTAATGTGTTTGACTGTATTGAGTCCCCATCATCAACAATGAAATGAGACTGGCCAGATCAATACATGCATCACAAAGTTTAGTGTCTCTCACTCACTCACTCACACACACTCACACGCACACGCACATACACACACACACACAGCTAATGAATGAGAAAGACCATGAATGACAAACAGGCCATCCATATGCATGCACAGCCAGGGAGGGACACATAAGCCTCAACACCCCAGAGAGCTTCTCTCCCAACCATAATGCCTGAGGAAGCACAGAGGGATTAAAAGCCACCTAACACAGATCAATACTGATTTTGGACTATCTTTTCACATCTGGAGAGTAGGGTCGTAAAGGGATTTCATATTCCCATTACACATTTTTGAAACCATCATAGTATCATGCTTGTTGAGAATTCCCCTTTCAAGTTTTCCTTTATCTGAAATGCCCATTTATTGCCACGTTTTTCATATGAACATTTAACATTTTTCATTTTAATAGATATTTTTGGTATTTCCATGGCTGAAAAAAGAAGCACTGATCACGGTTGAGCAAAAACGTCCCTCTGTCCCTTGAGGAAAGAAGGGGGAAATGTCACCGTTAACCTTTTTGCTCAAACCGAAGCCTTGCTTTAAACCCCATGTCTGAATGCTGATTGGTTGTAATGGGAGGCTAATTAAATATGCGCTGACCATCATATCCCAGAGAGACACCAGATCAATGGCCTCCAATAGCAGGAGACCTGAGCGGAGGGGGAGGGGCCTGCAATCAATCCATCAATAATGGCTGTTCCCCAGGGGAGTACAATAATCTAATGAGACACACGCACACACACACACACACACACCCCTCTATCTTCCTCCTCTTTTCTCCCCTCTCCTCCTTAAGCTCCTCTTGGATCTCTTTCTTCTCATCCTTTCTTGCCGCCTCTCCTTCTATTGAACCCTGTCTTCCACTTCTGTCTCTGCACCACTCTGTCACTCAATGCCCTCCTCTTCCCTGCCCTCTGGTCCCATCCCCCCCTTCGACATCTCCCAAATTCCAAGGGGAAGGGACACACAAAAGGAAGGAATGCAGCTGGGCTGGACTGGAGGAGGAGGTGGAGGGAGGTGGAGATAGACAGATGATGGACAGAGGGCTGAAGCAAGGGGAGGTGAAGGAGGGGGAGTGAAGGATTGATGGTGCAAAGATGGGATGGATTCTGGTTGGAGGTCTAACAACAGCATCTGTAGCAGGAGGATCACCACCAATCCAGCTCCCAAATACTACCTTCGATACCTTAATGACATGCACTTTGGTGAAATATAAAACTTTTATAGCGGGAGAAAAAATGTCTCCCGATGTGTGAAAATGCCAAAGTGCTGCTATTTGTGAAGTTCATAGGCACAGCGCCTATTGTTTAGAAGTAAAGCCTTTGTTGACTATTCAGGCTAAATGCCGATCTGTTTTATTAGGCCTAACCCACCGCACTGTTCTGTTAAACCATTCTGAATGAGCTGTGTCTGAGAGTCCGTCAATAAGCCAGTGTAAACAAAAAAAGGGGAGCTACAGTATATGTTCTAGCCTATTTTACTCAGGTTATGGTCTTTATTATCATTTCTTTTTACTGAAGACTGTTACACAATGTGCACTGCATAATTTGATCAAATGAATAAACGCAATCGCTGCACTTGTGTTTGTGTTATTGTTTTTATAATTCAATACTAGGCTTAATAACTCTGGTACACCTCTAATTCTGGTGACAAACCATAAAATACAGCAAAAAAAGATAATGAGCACAAGCAGCTACCCATCTCGACCACGTCTGTCCAATTTCATCATCTGGCTGTGCAGGGATCGATAAAGTATCATTACTGTTCTTATTATCTCTTATGTTTTCAGTCACTGTGGGTGAATGTGAAGTGGAGATGACACGGTGAGATGAAAAACAACAGATGACCTGAGGCCTTGTTTTTGAAAACACTGGAGTAGCATTTCACTGACACTAGATCCTATGACGGATACCAGCAATGGGCTTACGATAGACTTACTACTATGTGCTGCTTATGTGTCATCAACAGCTCCAGAGTCCTTGGGGTGTCACACACATATATACGGTTGTGGATTACATAACGCACTGGCCTCTTGGAACGCTGGTCAATATTATTGACTCACACAGGATACTGGTTCTTCCCAGAGGTCTTCAAGGAAGAATCTCTCTCTCTCTCTTTGCCTCTCTCTTTCTGTCAAACCCATCATTTAGGAGCCTCCGATAACATGCCACAAATTTTAATTCAACTTCCTAGAAGCAACAACAACACATCGCACGCACACAGGGCAAATTCTTCTCAATCCAAGAATACAGCTGATCCATTGCACACACACTCACACACGCCCTCCTAAAATAGACCGGGCATTTCATGAGCATGCCATACGTTGAGCACGCTAGATACACACACACACACACACACACACACACACAAAAGACCTCCAGTAAGCACATAACACAGAATTGTGAAAAACAACTTAAACAGACATGAAATAGGTGTGGTGTCACGCTAACAGGCGTTGTAAATTCCACAAAAGACATGCTGGAGGGGAAGCCTTCAGGGTGAGGTGATTCACCTACTGTACATAATTCATTTACACTACACACACACACACACACACACACACACACACACACACACACACATGCAAAACATACATTCAAGACACTGAAGCAAAACACACAACATGCACGCACACACTCACATGCATGCAAAACATACAAGACATTGAAACAAGATACACACACACACAGGAAACCTGATTAGCATGTGTGCTGGGTTTTCTAGCTGTTGGGGAGGGGGCTGGATCCAACATGTCACCAACAGCCATAAAGCCCTGCGCAGCAGTGCTGGGCTACGCTGGGGGAAGTGAGTTATTGTATTTCATTAGTGCACCGGATGTTACTCGTCCTCACCCCCTCCCCATTACGCTCTGCCCCCACTACTTTACAATTAGACACACACACACACACACACACACAAACACACACACTCCTATGTTGGCTACTGGTTTAATGTCAGACAAACACACAAAGGGATTCTGCTGGAGGACTCGAGGAACAATACGGGCATGAGTATTTGAGTACCATCTCATTTCCATTAGTTCCCATTCAATTTTGGGCCAGGGCTGATTTTGCAGTAATTTATCTTTGTTTAATATAGTCTCTTACAAAAAAAACCTATGGTAACCCTATAATAAATTGTAGATGGATATTATACAAATCACAACAAAACTATAGGTCCCTAAAGTACTATTATAGTGATGCCATAGGAGATAAAAAGTACCATAAAGCACAATAAGGTGATGGGTCATCATAAACTCATTACTGAGTACCACAGATACACAATAAGTCCCTATAGGAATATTGCAGGAACATTACAGTGACACCATAGGAGATAAAAAAAATTACAACAAAGTACAACAATGTCACTATAGACTCACTATTTAAGTAACATAAGTCCCGGAATATTATAGTGATTTTCCGATAGTGTCAAACATAATAAACCCATATTACAATACTAATCTCCTTGCTGTGTCTAAAAGGACTATAGAGGCCAAACCCCCATTTCAGCTTTACATTTTCAAAGACCAAGGCTATGGGCTGACTGGCCTTGTGCTTGCGCAGCTTAGCCGGTAGGCACAGCTAGCAGGCTGCAGTGGGATCAGCACCCCCTCCCTCCCTCGCTCCATAGGTACTGGGAACTGGGGGAGAGGGCACGAGCCTGACTAGCCAGTAATATCACTCGCTGTAGCACTCGCTGCCTGCATGCACACCGAGTGGGGGGAAGGGACAAGGGCCAAGTAACATCACACTGTGGTGCTAGAAAAACCCAGGCTGCCCTGGGAACTGTGAAAGCACGTTCTCTGAAAGAACTACACCCCTCTGCACCGACAGTGTTTCTGTGAAAAGGAAAAGTTCTGAGATCAGCAGTGGCTCTGTCCAAATGCCACTTTCCAGCAGTTTCCTTGTTAAGCTGCATAGCGAGTTGGACACCATTTTCTCAGAAGGGTAACATACCCATCAAACATTGCCTACTTGTCCCGGATTGTGAACACACTGAGCTACGCTACCGCTTGTGAATTCTACACATTCTTCAATCAAGGCTGCTTTTCACTTCAAGCTAGAGAATACCTTGAATAAATTTGCAGTGACATATTGGAGAAAAAAATTATTTCATATTTACTTCAGAATTGCGACATGTTTGAAAATATACAAAACTGGCCAAAAAAATTATTTGTGCTTGTAGATGAATTCAAAATATATTTTGAGCATCTTAAACATATATGGGATTCATCTGCATAATCCATTTGTTAATGAGGGAAATGTGTTCATCTACATCTACAGGACATCATCTACATGTACAAATGCGTTTTGCAGCCAAAATTTTCATCATTTTAAAAACATAGCCTATGTATTATTGGCAGTATGGGGATTAATGTGTGGGAGACTATTTTTCATAACCCATTCTAGAGCATGTCAGTGCCTCAGGTACAAATGTGTGCGCTCTTTCTTTTTCTGCCTGTCAACACACAGAAACAAGAAAGGTCAGAAATGTATACACAGACAAACACACACTATAGGGCCATTCTTGGAGGCTATCAGTGCGCTCGGCGCCTGAGCCAAACACGGTGAAGAATGGTAGTTCCTGTTTTAGCATTAGAGACTTCCTGCTTAACAGAATGAAGTAACACTGAACTGACAATACTTTTATACAGTGTGTTATTATAATATAACTGGATAAAAGGACAAGATAATATGAAGTATAAAATAGTATAAAATCTATAGTGTTTTAAGCAGAGTTACTGCAACGGAAAATGTTTAAACGCATACTGACGCTGACAGGGAAATTTCAACAATAAAGTAAAGTTGTGAGTGTAAAAAAAATCCAACATTTTTGAACTTCTTCTGAATACCTGTTATCTCAGCACCTGACAGAGAACAAAGAGGTGTGTAATTATCTGCTTCACTATGACAATTGTACAGTTTTCAGTAAGAAATATCTTTTCCACTGTGTCATAATAAATCAAAATTGTGAGCTGATTTTTAGTTTTCACTGGGGCTGTACAATTAATTTAAAAAAAATATTGAAAAGACAATAATGACTAGAACAATTTACGATGCTGCATTTTTTCTTAGAGGGAAAAATGTTTCAGATAGCTTCCTGGAAAAAGGCACAAACACTTGTCCTTTTATCCAAATAAGCTATTCCTAATAATTACAGTCATTAGCACAAATTTTAAAACATAATTTAAGCTCTGAACGGTGAAATTAGGTCAAAGAAGCTACATGTATCACAATTCACATTGCAATTGCAGTTTTCAGGATCATTTCTGGTCAATATCATGATGCTCCAGGCCTCACATCACACTTTAAAAATGGATTAATGGATTAGTCTTGTCAGACAAGACTGCCAGGCATTTTGTTAGTCTCTGCTGTGAGAGAAAGGGCCGTGTCATAGCATGGGCGCTGGACTGACAGCCACACACCCACACACCCCATTCCAACAAATCAGGCAGAAGCAGGTGTCACGAGAGTTAGGTATCAACAGTCACACACACAAACATGCCTTCTTCACGTCTATGAGGATAATGCCTGCAATCTACTGGAAATAATCCTAACAGTAACCTACAGCCTTGCACCATGGTGACCATATTGTAGACTTGATAGAAAAGGCTACACCAACTGCAGGGGGGTCTTGCCCCCCTCAGGCAGCAGGGGTCCAGCACTGATGGGGCAGATCGAACCAACAAACTTCCCTCTCTGCTTTATCTGCCTGCCAGTAAACACACTTCAGCTCTGCACATGTATGGTAGTTGGGGCAGGGGATATGGAGCGAAGGAAAGAGAGCAAGACTGGGGGGAGGGGGGCGACTGGGTGTTATTGCAGCTATAAAAGGCCAAAGAGACAGCACCGGGCTAAAGCCAGTCTGGAATGTCCAGGGTGGATAATCTGCACTATACCCAATCCCAACATTCCTACCAATCTCAGCAATACCATCTGCCAGACAAAGCTCCTTTCATGGATGTCACAAGCACCTACTCTCCTCTTTTTCAAACTCCCTCCATGTCCTGTTTCACTTCTCGTCTGGCCCTTGCGCATATTTTTTTCTCTTCCAGAAAGTCCTTCTCTGTTCCCTCTATCGCTCTCTTTCTACTCTCCCATCCCTCTTTTCCTTCCTCCTCCGCCGCCCTGCCCCTCTCCCATGGCAACCCCTGTTGGCTAGTTGCCACGGATGTACACACACACACGGACACGCCTGCCGATGTTTTGAAACTCTGCCAGATACTACATGGAGGGGGGGCGGTGGCCGAAAGCCAGCAATCTGATTGGATGACCCCGCAGCGGAGAAGGAAAACAAACCACAGTCAGCTGGCCTCCTTACCCAGCGAGCATGTGACGGAGTGTCGTGTGCTCAAATGCTTGGGCTGAGAAAAAAAGGGAAAAAAGAAGTGAAAGGGAGGGAGAAATCGGAGCAAAGCGATGTGCGGGGAGAAAAGGGGGAGGGAATAAAAAGTCAAGGAAAAGAGAAAAAGGGAGTTTGAGCAACAGTGAGAGGGTGAAGAGCAAAAAGAGAGGGAGAAACACGAGAGGGAGAGAAGGAGTAAGAGCTTTAGAAGGGAAATGACAGACGAAACAGAGAAGGCGTGTGAACGAAATGTGAGGCAGCTGAGACGTATTCTGTTTTGCACATATGACAAATGTGTGTACCTGTGTACGGTCACGGACCAGCTATCCTTAGTCACTGTGACACCAGGAAGGCTGATAAACAACCCACATGCTTAGTGACCCTCATTCCATAACCACACCGAGCACAGGTAACACACATTGCTCTTTTCACCCTCCACCACAGTGTATTCTCACATAGAGCTCTCCGTGTTCTCTTGAATGGTCATGTATCCCGTTTTTTTTTGTTTTTGTTTTTTTAAACACAAGTTTTAAAAGCCTTATGTTTTCAGTTCAATAGTGCATTAAAAGGACATATTTAAAAAAAAACAACCAATCTACACTGCTCCCTCCAGAAGCCTTCACATATTCATGGATCGTTTGCTACACACATACACACACAAATGGCTGGCATACCAGTGTGGCAGCCTAAAGAGCATGACCTCTGTGAGGAAATGGCCTGCTTACACAAGCAAGCCGAGACTTCCACATGAGCAAATGCCTCAGACATGTAGTATCGTCCAAGATGCAAAGACGCTTGAGTTACCTGGAGGCCCACAAGTCCTCGATGAAGCTGAACACTGAACAGACCAAAAACATTGGACATCACACACTTGCACATACTGGACAACAACTTGCAAATGCAGATTTTTTGTCTTGCCATTGTGGAGCCGCATACACCGGGTTGGATTTCGGGATGGACCACTTTTTTTTTCCATTTTTGTTTCTAGACTTCCTCACACTCCTTTCTCACGTTTCTCACCCCTTTCTGACGTTCTACTTTCAGATTTGAAGTCTTTGGCCAGCTCACACTTCAGGAGTAAAAAAAATAATAATTATGACTGTAGCAACTGGTCTGAAGCTCGAGTCCACAACCCTCACACACTACAAGATCATCTGTGCCGAACATCCATTGCGACTAGTACTGACTCGTTTTAATCCTGCAAAAACAATCATGATGGTCAAATCGTGGCTGCTAGTCTCGTAGTGTGTCCCCCGCGTAACGTTGAGGGCGGAAATGTCAAACGTCTCAACAGCACTATGCAGCTGAATGCGGTCAAATAATGGGCAATTAAAAACCCATCCTTGCCCAACAGCTTCTAGGTAGGAAGTGGTGGATTACAGTTTTTGAATGGGCGATAAGTCCTGTTGTCGAACAAAATGTGACGAGTGCCTTCCTCTCTATCCATTAAACTTATACAGGCCAAAGTCCTCAGATGGACATCAAAGCTGGGACACACACACACACACTTCCCCTTCCTCTACATGAGACACATTCACAACACACAGGAAACATAGGGACTGCTCTCTAATTACTGGGCACATGTTGCGCATTAAATCCCTGGAAGTCCAACTTCACATAATCTAACTCTGCTGGCTGCTTGGAAACACACATGCATACAGACACACACACACACCCCTCTTCAGAGGATAACTACCCACAGATGGGAGATGCTCTCGGAAAGGAAAATGCTGCCGCCACACACTCGCGCAGATACTTCCACGAGTGATGAAATGTAATCGCTCGGCCCTCAACGGCAACAGCTGCTAAATCACGTTGAGAAGACTTTCTCCATCCATAATGTCCATTGTCTCTGACACAGAGCAGACAGAGAGCACTGATGAGAAAGGCAGGAGCCAGCAGAGGAAATACCCAGTCTGTGTGTGTATGTGCGTGCGCGCGTGTGTGTGAGAGAGAGCAAGAGGGGGAAACAGAGAACCCAGGAGGTATAAACTCAAGTTACAGGAATTCCTCTGGCCTTGTATGAGCTGCAGCTTTGGGTTAGGTTTCCTTACAAACATTCTGTGCTTGCGAGCTCCAGAGAGGGAGAAAATTGGTAATCACAAACCCAAGCACATGTATGTGTGAGAGTGTACCTCTACAAATTTTGAATCCCGTTATGAGCGTCAGAGGAGAATCAGTGCAGGCTAAAAGTGGAACTTAGATGCACTTGTTTCCCGTGGAGTGATAGATAACGGAGTGGTAAAATAAAAAAGTTGAAATTGTGGAAATACGTGACAAACTGGGCTAAAATACCTAGACCCCATGGCAGTTGAACACCTTATTCTCTTCCTTCCTCTTCCCTGTAGGGATAGAAGAGCAAGGCAGGCTGTCAAACTGATTAGTTCAACTGTGCCCATCAACTCATCCTCATAGTGTGCCGTGCTTTAGGGCTTTTAGGCGCGCGATGCCCAGCAACCACTGTCTGTCCCCTCTAAGCCTGCTCCAGTAACCCCCCTACTCCTACTAGCCTATATAAAGACGGTCGTGTGTGTGTGCCTGAGCAGCCAGCCATGCACGTGCACAGCCAGGCGCGTTGTCATGGTGAAAACAGTTTAATCTGAGGCGCCGAGTCACATTTTGCAGGATTATCATATCATTAGAGAGACCCTTGTCTCTTAGATGGAGCTGTGTATTCATTTGTTTGTAGGAGGGGTGACATCACAGTGAGTGGAGGGCACTCCTTTGATGTAATCCAATTTTCCATTTCCACTTCACACACAGCATGAGACCCGCTGTGACTGCCAGAGACAACTGACATTTACGCTGTGCACATAGGCCCGATATATTCACTCATGTGTGCACACACATACCCTTATCAGTACGTAGCCTACTCCCTTTTCAGCCCACAAAGCCTTATCTTCCAACTGAAACCCTTAGTTTCACCAGCAATCTGGCCACAGTGGACAAAAAAATTCTAAAAATTTTATGTTTCTGGTTCCATCATTTGCAAATCAATCTGAGAGTTACGCAAGAATATGAATTCTTACCTTCTATTCCCAAATGGACCTCAACTGGAATGTGCACCTTAATGGTAAATTAGCTGCGAATTATTGGATTATGCACACAGATTTTGGAGAAAACTCCAGCCAAGGCAAATAAGTGCGATATTCATTCCAGCTGCCTCCATAAAGGAAAAACATAACCTCCTTCTCTGTTACAGTTGATGAAACTGAACCCGGAGCAGGGGATTTTACATGTCCCCCTGTGCAAAAGTATCACTAGCCCTCTTCTTCCAATATCTATGTGCCTCTCTTCACATGCATCTCTAGGTTCAAGGGAGGGTTAACACTCTCTAACAGAGAGATATACATGTATGAATGTATGTATGTATATATATGTACTGTGAGTTTGCATGCATGTATGCATATGTGTATGTGTGTTCACTCCCTCCAGTAGGAATGCTTGTGAGAGGAAAGGGATCCAGCAGCCAGGGTAGCTTTCCCCTGTGACCTCCACACCGTCTACATTTCTCCTTGCAGCACCCCTTCCCCCATCATGACCATCACCGCACACCCACCCACCCACCCACATTTATGGGAGACTATGTGTTTGCGGTCCAACCAGAGCCTCACTACAGGAGGAGGAACTGAATAGCCTTTTAATTAGAAAACTGTTGACTAAATATCTTTTGTTTCGCGCATGTGCGTGTGTCCCTTTTACACTCAACAGACAGAACCGTCCATTTCCACAAGACACACAAACGTCTTTCTGGTGCGTACCTACTACATAGATGTTTGAGTGTTAGCCATCATCACCACCAGTCTCCTGTCCTGACCCAATGCAGCGGCAGCGAGGAGGAATTCCTCGCAAGAGTTACGTAACAGTACGGAGGGGAGAGACCCCAGCTCCTGGAAAATTCAGCTCTTTAACTCGCACAATGCAGTCCCCAGTATTGGGAGGGAGCGCGGGTGGGGGCACATCATTTTTTACAACTGTGGTAGTTGACGTTGTCTTTCTTTAGCATCCAAGAACATCTGTTTAGTCTGTCACAGCCTACCATCTGGTACATGTCACCAAGTTATAGAGGGAAAACTCAGTAGCTGTGTTTCCATCCAGGTATTTTTATGTACACTATCATGTATCAAATTAGAAATGATGAATGAAATGGCAAATATCTAGCCTATAAAATGTCCATACTTTTGCAAAAATGTTTCTCCCCCCTAGCCTAGTTGGGGCATTGGAATATTGCCATGTAGATTTCTTTATTTTCGTCTTCAGATAACGTGAAATATGACCAACATTAGCTGACACCAAAGGACAATAACAACTTGTCCAAAACTAATCAATTCTTGAAAGACTCTTTCCATTTTGTCATGGATGTGTTTTTTCTGAAGCAGCTCTATTCTACACTCGGTAAGCCTATTGATTTGCTTCAAACCAGCTGATGGATATTTTACTCTTTGAGACATTTCACACAAAATTTGTTTGATGGTGGGATGGAAACTCAGCTAGTGATGCCAGAGTCAGCAACAGGCCTGAAACCAGACGCAGACAAAATGTCACGTTGTTACAGAAGAAAAGAAAACCTGCATTATTCTACGCTTAAGTCACACTGCAGCACTGAAAAAGAAACACCGCTTTGATGATATCCCTTACTGTGTGCGATAAACTACTTCTCACAGAAAAAACCTCTGTTGTCCTCTGCAGTAACCAGTTCCCACAACTCGCAAAACCTGATGACAAGAATATCTGGCAGGGGCTTTGCAGGCAACAGCCTTTGTTAGTTACAAGGTCTTTTTTTACCCCTCACGCAATTGTATAAGACAATGTGGACTTTTGTGGCTAAAACAAAAACACCATCAACACCCAGGGTGCGCACAAACTTGAGGAAATGCCAAGTTGCCGTCTAAGCCATCAGGTCCTGGGAAAGCCTCCAAGAAAAACTAAGATGTGGGATTTTGTGTATCTAGTAAATTAGAGTGGGATGGCCTAATTGGGGCTAAATACGACCACAGTCTTTCAGTGTGTGTCAACTCTCAACAGACTTCAGAGAGTGGAGGATGAAAAGCACTGCAGTGAATGCTCTGACCTCCAGAGTGTCAACAGGAGGCGACAGACAGATGTAGTCGTAAATAAAAATACAAAGGTGGATAAATTATGAATTAAAAAAAAAAAAAAACCTATTGTACATTCTAGAAAACTTGTTTTCATTTTCATAATTTCCTCGAAACTGTCCCCAGGAAATTAAACATATTATAATGAATTCTTTGCATTCATGTAAGATTCACATGGCTTGAAAAAGTGTGTGAATGCTTTCCACAAACAAAAACGTGGGTAAACTGAGTTGGAGTGGGTTTTCCCTCGACGGCATCCTTGGACACGCCATTACTAAACATGAAACGCCTAGATAGGAGCAGACAGGCCAAAACTGGTCTATCCATCAGAGTGACCGGGTATAGCCTATAAGGAACCACAGACCAGTTTAACCATGCATACGACTGGCTGGTGGACGGACAATGACTCAGTGCTCACAGGTAGAGAAAGCCTAGCCTTCTCCTGTGTCATTCCCTCCCCCAGGGCAGGAGTGAGGCATTACTGGGAAATGGAGCCCTTACTGGAAAAGCGAACCCACCTATTTACTGGCAATGGGCAGGGGGAGGAGGGGAGGAGGGCCCACCCCCCACAAAAAAACTGAAATTGAAATCTTTTGCGAGCGAGGGTTAAATGAATGTTTTGAAGACCGCAGACAGAATTACTCATTTACTGACCCGGCTGAATTTCTGTTTACGATGATATTGGCATTTACTGACATGAGTTGGCATAGCTGTAGGACTGAGCCACGCCTACAGACGCCGGCCATTTCCCAGGCCCTTTTGATGGACTACTTTGACTAAATTATTATTTTCTCATTTCAGTTTTAACAGTGGAGTGCTGTATTCTCAAGCGGCACAGGGAACTTCCTGGAGTTTCTGAATAGAAACCAGGAGTGGTACAAAAACGACATTCCAAGACCCCCTACTAATGCCATTTGTTATTTTTCCTGACCATATGACTAAACCAAGAAAAAAAACCCTTGGTTTCCTGTTTTAAAGGCCTTTGTAGTTACCCTGCCCAGATCACATGGATGAAAAAAAAAGAACTTTGGGCCCGAGCTCCAACTTGTCTCTCCCATTATCAGAGAAATACTAGACCTCCATAATATCTCCATGGATAGGACTTCTAACAGTCATAGAAACATGTGTGCAGTTACTAGAGGGGCCTCTCTCTGCCCTGGATGGATGGTGTGGTACAGATTAACCAGACTCTGCGTGTGTCTATGCATATGTGTGTGTGTGTGTGTGTGCGTGCATGTGGGAGTGTGTGTAAATCCAGCTCAGCACACGTGCCTGGTCGTCTCCAGGGAACTAGGTGAAGAGCCACTCAGCTCCCTTTGAACTTAAGGCCATATGGCCCCCAGTATGGTTCTATACTACACACATAATGCTATTACACTATAGGACTGTGTGTGTATGTCTGTGTGCGCGCGCTTTGCACAACACACATAATGCTATTACACTACCAACGCCACAGGAAGTTTAGATGCCACCGCTAAATGAGTTGGCACAATGGGAAAGACTGCAACCTACAGACCAGTTAAAGTGTTTGTTTGTGGCATGCCAACAATGGACATTTCCCATTCATTTCCACAATTTGTTCATCATACTACTACACTTCTGCAGCCCTTCTGTGTTCATACGCATATGCTTTTTTCTGCTTTCCTTTACGCCAAACTCACCTCACTGTCGTGGTGCTGGCAGAAGCTCATGCGATCCTGGAAGAGGGAGAGCAGGGCGAAGTTGTTCTGCAGGGACTGGGCCAGGGACACCGACACCCCTGGCTGGCCCGGGTTGCTGTTGGCGTTGGCCCGTCCGCCCAGGTGGAGGCTCTCCCCCAGGCGCTCGATGAAGTGGTCTTTGGTCAGCCGCACCCTCTGGTGGGCCCGCACGCAGTTGTCACACAGGTACTCCTGGCAGTCAAGGCAGTGGGAGCTGGCCGGGTTCTCCTCGTCACAGGAGCTGCACTGGGGCTCTCCCAGGTGGTGCGGGCGCAGCAGGCCTCCGTGGGGGTGGTGGAAGCCGGAGGAGCCCCCGCCACCCACGCCTCCCCGGTGGTGGTGGCCGTTCTTGTTCTGGATCTGTTCCTCGGAGCTCACCACCACGTCCAGTAGATTGCTGAAGAGGAAGTTGGAGGAGGGCAGGGAGTCCACCCCGGCCTCAGTGATGGACACCTTCTGGTCACAGGTGGGGCACCGCAGCTTCAGCGGGTCCCCGGGGCTGCGCTGGCCCTCTAGGCACTGCCTGCAGAAGGCATGGAGGCAGGGGAGGACGTGGAGCCTCCTGGAGGTCTGGCTGGAGGAGGATGAGGTATGGGAGGAAGAGGAGGAGGTAGAAGAGTTGGAGGAAATGGGAGCGGAGGAGCCGCACAGCTCTTTGCAGAGCGGGCACGTCTGCAGGTCCGAGTCTGGAAACGAAGCCATCTGCAGCGCTACAAACACAGGCTCAGTTTACAACATGCGCTGCAATGAGGTTGAGGTATTCATTTGGGGACACATCGGTTTGTTGTGTTCTGTAGAAAATTATCTGGTGTTTGAGGTAGATACATGAGGTAATAAAGTCAGTTCAACAACGGTGCTCATCGGCTTCACGGTTCTTTTTTCTGTAAATATAACACTGACCTGATGCAAAATAAGGAGGTAGCCAGTTCTTCAAAACAATAACTTGAAGATTATTTCAGAGGTAAAAAAAACAACAACTATACTTAGTCTGCAAAGATCATATCAATTCAGTTGTGTAAGGCGTATAAGGGGAAAGCATCCTCGTTATTCTTTCAAATAAGACCAACTTGATGAGAATGAGCCACCAAGCCCAGTATAAGCGCCTCTGTGGAGAAAAGTGTCCGTTGGTGTCTTGCTGAGGCAGAGGCTCATAAAATAAACCCGAAACTGGAGTGACACTGGATCGGCGTCGAAGTACTGGGAGCTCCGTCTCTCCTCCCCCACCGACTCAACATGACTACGGGGCTCCGCGTTTCTACACGGGACCCCACCGAGTAACGAAAAATGTCCCAATTGTTATTTTCTCTCCTCCAATTTGGTCTGCGTCGTGGTTTTTCGCTCTAGTCCACCATCGGGGCCCGTTCAGGCGGCGTCAGGCGCAGCCAACGGTCGCTCGGTAGTAGCAGTGCTAGCCTCGGGCTGAGATACCGTAAATTATTCATCAAAGCACCGATCTCATCGTATGCCCTGGGTCCGTATGGCGTCAAAAACAAACACCGGGAGCCTCAGATTAAACGAAAACAACCGTCACACCGCCAAACAAGCTTCTACGTGCGAGGTCACCGGCCCCCCCGGTTGTAAAGAGGCCGCTTCCCAGCTCTCCCTCCCCGTTCAGTCTCTCGGCTGGTCTCTCTGGCTCTGTGCGCGGAGGAATGCAAGGGGCTTTAGCTCCTGCAACATGGAAAAAACGGCGTCCTCTAAACGGAAACCCCCGGTCTGCGACGACCAAATAGGTCTACCTTTACGTCCCCTATTCCGTTGTTGTTGCTGTTGTTTTCACTCGGCGATATAAACATAAACATGCGGTGTGCGCTCTCGTGAGCGCTGCTCTCCCGTCTCGGTGGGCGCGTGTTCCTCGGGCTGCAGCTCCTGCAGCCGCTCTTATCCGACTGAGAAAAAAATGGACCCACTTCCGCCCTGGGGAGGAGGAGGGGGTGTGCGCCCAAGGCTCGTCCCCGATTATGTGTGTGTGTGTGTGGGTGTGTGTGTGTGTGGGTGGGTGTGTGGGGGGGCTAGTGACAACCCCAGTCACTAGGCCATCATGCGGCCCCATTTGGAAGCCATATCTAGAATAAAATCACATTCCCTCTGCTGATAGTTTGATGACACACCACCTAATAATTTATCACACTGACCAAATAATAATACCTTCTCAGTCAACAACAGTCATTGCTCCACTTTGTGGAAATCACATAATTGGAAGTTTTGGTGGCAAATGTTAGATGCAGGGACTTCACTATACTTTCGTAAATTGATGCCCCTGTGGTTAAATGGTTAAACCTTTTCTGGTCAAGGACCCCCAGGCAGATACACTTACAGACTACAGACCCCCATCTGATAAAGGTTTTGTCCCGAGGAACCCCCATCTGAGAAGAGTATTGTTGTTGGTCTGCACTGTAGGTGGGGAGATAGCAGCGGAGAGAGTGAAACCTCTCATCACACCAGTCATTCTTATACATTATCTCCCAGTGCTAACCTCACAAGTCAAAATTAAACTATCCCTCATTTTGCTGGATCCCACTGGGCTAAATGACTTGTTGACAATAACAAAGAGAGGAAAACTGGGACAGGTTTTATTTTTTGTCAGTAGATCCCTTATGAAAAAGAACTACAGTAAGGCATAAGCTGTCATTAAATATCAGGGGAGGATTTATTTTGCATCAATATACATCATTCTAATATATCACTCTAGAAGTTGTGTTTTTCTCCCAGTTAATGGTCCAGCCATCTCACGTCTTAAAAGCAAAGCATTTGATTAGGCACATCTCAAGCAATCATGTTATTGACTTTGTGGAGAGGATAATGTCTGTGTATGCTAGCGAGCCTTTGGGAGACGTTTTAAGCAGCAGCTGACAATATGTAAGAATCAATGAATGGGTGATTGACTTAGGAGAGATTGACTTTGTTTGAGCTGCACTTTATAGCACTAATAAATCCATCTGAACCAGAACTGTACTCTGTACTCACATGTCCTCACAATCATATTTTTCATACATTTCTGATTCAGCCTCAAACGAGCCGTACTTCATTACAGACTCGGACGGGACAAACTCTTCTTTCTCCTTTCTGGCTGCAGAATACAGTTACACTTGTAGTATATAGAACAACTTTATTGTGACCCTGATGAAGGCCACAAGCCGAAACGCGTTGGTCTAACAATAAAGTTGTTCTATATACTACAAGTGTTGCTGGAGTTTTGACCTCTTTAGACTTTTTTCCCTTCTCCATGCACCTTGGAAGTAGGTGAGGTTGTGCCAGAAACCCCTACTCAGCAAAATACAGTTACAAATGTTACCAATACAAACTTAACTAAAGTCTAAAGTCTATAAAAAGTCTATAAAAACATATTTGACTATTGAAATGAAGTGTTTTTCCCTTTTAGGGTAAACACTACAGCTAGACTCTTATTTACTTATCTTACTGAAACATACCCCAAGACATTTGCTCTACAGCTTTCATCACAAATATGCAAACCCTTCTCTCCAGGCTATCATTTCATAACAGCCAACAGAAGTCCAGTCCCCAGCCTGCTCTTAACTCCATCGCCAACATTCCTCTACATGCACTTTAGCATATCAGGAAAAGCCCATTGAGCACCATGCTCTTTTTCAGGAACAACCTGCTTCACGTTCATAGTTTCACACATTCACAGCTGAGAGCTGCCCAGCACAACCAGTCTTCTACTTCTGTAACCAGCAACCTTTCTGCTCAAAAGCCTGTTTCTCTATCCTCTCTGCCAATATTTTTTCCTCTGCTGCTTTCACCGTCAAGCTTCTCCATTTCTTTTACTTGGTTTAATCTAAACTTCTATGACACAAACCCCCATGCCTTTTCACTAATTTGGGTCATATCACTCTTTATCCAATATTTCCCCCTTGTTGTTAAATTGATGCTCCTTAAACCCTTTATATTAGGCTTGTGCTGATTGTAAAATATACATTATGATATGCTGGAAACAGGTATAGTTGTCTGAATGTATACTAAAAACCTATAGCCAATAAATCACAAAACGGAGAATCTGAGCAGAGAGTTACGGAGGATGAAGTGAAGGAAAAGGCTAATAACAAAAACACAGGCCAACATAAGTAATGTAGGTACAGTAAGTTAGTGGAGCATAAAAATCTAACGAGGAGGACAAAACTGTGGGGGTAGACTCTTTATTATCTAAGTGGGATCATATGAGACACTTAATTTGACATGGGTCACAAAAGTTACTCCATTTATCTCCGGGTTAAATGAAAGAACAACAATAACATGGACAAACAGGGAGATGATGGGTTGATGTACAGCAACCTCGCCAGGTGATCAAAGCAGGGATGAAGGAATGAATGGCTTTTAAACATGGCAGAGGTTACGTTAATATGTCAAAGTGAGAAAACACTCCTCCAGACGGAGCACCCCGTAGAGAGATTACGTTCCACACGGGCCTTTCAGACAGCCGCCCGTGCAGCGGATGATTCCATATGACGCTGGTTTGGAGAATCAAGGTGTTAACTATTTGTTGACAAGGTTTGAGGAACAGTTCGTCCTTTCAGAGGGTCCATGTGGCCTCAGCCCCGAGATGACCCTGGCCAAGGTCTCCAGGGCAGTGAAGGCCGATGGAAGGAGGCTTTAGAAGGTGGTGGGGGTGGAGGGAGGGGCAGAGTGTACATGATTAAGAGTGCTGCACTGAAGTAGATTCAGACAAACAGCTCTGTGTTACGAGTCTCTCTGTCCCTGGATGACACCAGCAACATCTGCCCAACCCAGTCTTGTTCTAATAGCAGTGCATCATCTGACTGCATGTTGTGGACGCTGGCAGCCCCAGAGATGACATGACATGTAAACAGAGATTCATTGTATCCAGACCATGTGGATCTTTGTATTTGATAACTGAATCATAAACATCATCCCATGTTAGCAAACTAACATTTAATCAACGCTGAAACACAGCATTGATTCAACATCAGAATTGCACCTTGAAGTGTTGATCCAATATCAGTGTTCAATTTTATTTCAACCAATGTTATTCAATCGATTTAACATCAAATTAACATTGAAATAAAATAAAAATGAACCCTGTTTTATGTAGCAGCATTCTGGATCCAGACAAGAATAAATTGGTGCTCCAGCAAGAATGCTTCGTGCACAAAGGACACACCTGTCTGGCATTCGAGATGCTCGACGAGTCTTCAGGACTACGTGATTGAGAGAAATTTAGAGCCGCTCTCTCTAAATGAGATTCGGCCAATCATTCAGCAGCTGGCCACAGCATTCAAGGCTCTTTAAAGCATCGGTATCATCCATACTGACCTGAAACCAGATATGTATATATGTAATGTTGGTTAACCAGCCCAAAGAGCCATTCAGAGTCAAGCTCATTGACTTTGGCTTGGCAATTCCTCCTCTAAAGTGAAGCTGGGAAGCAGTTTCCAGGCTCTTGCTTATAAGTCTCCGGAAATCCTCCTGGGCCTCCCAGTAACGGAGGCCATCGATATGTGGGCCCTGGGCTGTGTGATGGCAGCCTTGAGCATCGGCTACCACCTCTACCCTGGGTCGTGCGAGTATGACATCGTGAGGTTCATCACTGTGACTCTGCGCCAGCCAGAGGAGGAGCTGCTGAATGCTGGAACAAAAACCAGCTGTTTTATCACCAAGGACCCAGTGAAGCTCTGAATCACAGTTTCATTACAATGAGCCAGACAACATGGACGACAGCGCTCAGTAAGTATCCGTGCGTGTTTGTGTGTGTGTGTTTTAATGCAGTTATTAGGCTAGATAACACGAGTTTGGATAGATGCTTGTTTGCATGGATGAATGGATAGATGGTTGGATTGATTGATTGATTGACTGACTGACTGAATGATTAATTGATAGATGGATGGATTAATTGACTGATTGTTTGATTGATTGATTGATTAACTGATTGTCATGTTTCATCTAGTGTGCAAGCCTCACTCCAGGCTATGTGTGTCTGCATGCGGGAGGACTCACTGATGGAAGTGACATCCAGAGCCAGACTGAAGAAGAGTCCAGCGACGGGAACAGCATCTCCGATGCCAGTTCTTCAGCATCCAGAGTGTAAAGACCACGAGGCAGCATCCATGAAGTCTAATGATGAGAAATCAGCCCCCGCTGAGTCTAATGACAAAGAGGCAACCTTCACTGACTCTAATAACGAGGATGCAGTGTCCATTGAGTCTATTGATGTGGTTGTAGCCACCGCTGCACCTGCTGCAGGAGCTTCAGCCAGTGCTGTGCCATGTGAAGCAGCTTCAGCCACCACTGGTCCTGCTGATGGAGATGAAGTAAACACTGTTCCTGATGAAGGAGCTTCAACCGTCTCCAGTCACAAAAAGAAGAAAAAGGTTGAGGCCTGTGAAGAAAATTCGCAGATTTTTCTCCAGGGTGGCGAGGGCCTTTT
Organism: Centroberyx affinis; assembly: GCF_046629955.1. Classification (NCBI taxonomy): domain Eukaryota; kingdom Metazoa; phylum Chordata; class Actinopteri; order Beryciformes; family Berycidae; genus Centroberyx; species Centroberyx affinis. The sequence continues at coordinate 39,033 of NW_027282040.1, read as the reverse complement.
CTCGCTGCTGTGGCCGAGCCGAAGACTGAAAGTCCATCAAAAACCAGAGGACTTCAGCACCAACACTAAATAAACAATTTATTACATAAACTTCTGGAGAAAATGTGTACAGAAACACCTTACTATATAATACAATAGAATACAATAGCCATGAAATAAACACCAGCTTTGTGCAGCTCATAATGTTCAGTTTTTGTAGAGACAGACGCAGAGGTGTCGATTCAACACTATATTAATTTTTGAGGCTGTAGTTTGTGGTGTTGTTTAGTGAATATCCTGTTAAGTGTCCTTCCGCTAGTGGAGAAGGTCTACTTGTGACCACTGTTCCTCTTTACCAGTGCAGTTTGCCTGTATTTTGCATATGTGGTCATGATTTTTGAGACTTCTCCTCCTTGCCAGATTACATAATTTTCAGTGTTTGCGGCAGATGCACCAGGAATTCCGGCCGCCACTATCTGGCCTCTGTAAGTTGCCTTGAAATCTCACTTATAAAAATGGTGTTTGGCAGACGACTCAGACCTCTTTTAAAGCTGACACATACAGTACTAAGTGGTATTCAACTTAATGTGACTCACTGGTGCAGCTGCCTTTGTAATTGTTATTTAGATACTTCAAAATGAATGTCCTTTTTCTGATATTCTGTCCAAACCAGGTAGATGTCATTTAAATGGGTAAAGCATTAAATTTCTGTCAGATACAATGAAATGTAGTTGTTGGAATAAATGACTTTTCAAGTCGTCATAAAATATCCAAATAAGCGATAAACCCTGATGAAAATGGTAACCCTTAACAATAGCACCGTTCAGTCCTGTCATGTCACTGTGTATTTAGCCATCATCTACTTGGCACAGCTGCAGAGGGAAGTGTTCAGCCTTGTAAAGCAGTAACAGAGTGTTGCCAAGGCCTTGATCAGTTTGGGATCAGGTCATCAGCCTTAGAAGATCATGAGCCCGAGTAGTAAGTCATGTGGAAGTGTAGGTCTGCTGCTCCAGTGTCAAACATGTCTTCACTTTCAGTGCATGTGTAATGTATATGTATTATATGTAGTTGGCTGTTGTGTAGCCCTGGTCCCACCTGACAGTAGAACTGCTCATTACATCCATCTAATCATCATTAAATAATCCCTAAACAACAAAAATGCACTTAAATTTAACAAGACGTAACAGCATACCTCTACATAGCCAAACCTACCCAGCATCACCAAGCCTAGACCCTTCCAACGAAACCTAATAAAAATGGAAGGAATGGAATGAATAAAAATGGAAGAAACCAGTCAAAGAGAGATCCCCCACCACACGGCTTAGAGTGCAATAGGTGCCGGGATTTGTATATACAACTTTATGATAAACCATAAATATTATATGAACAGTGCATATTTGCACGTTCAGACTCATTTCTGTACATACACATTACCTCCATCTATAAACCTGAGGCATGCCCTGCACATAGGCCTATTTGTGTACATATCATAGGTACATATGCTACCTCCTGTAAATCTGATCATGTGAATAGCTACAGGAACAGCAAGCGATGCACTTTCACATCTGCTTCAATCTGTAAACCTGTCAATGAGGACACTATCTGCATTTATCTGCCTGCTGTATTCATTTTCACTATGTTCAGTTGGTTTTATTACCATACTTGTTATCTTCACTACTAGATAGCCTAATCTGTATGTTACTCTCTTCACACAAGCTTCATCTAATCCATCTAGCTTTTCAAGATACTGTCTCAGTAGCAAATGACTGAATTCTACTGTGGAGATGACAGTCAGATGATTTACGCCCCCTAGTGGACAATTAAGAAACTACAGGCTGCCACAGAAAGACAACATGCCATGTGAGTCAAAGCATGTGGAAAAAGCTATGCAGTTATTTCAGTTTGGAAAATCTGTGGTTGAATTCAGTGATAGTGGTTTCCAATTCTGACAAGAAACACTACACAGCCAAACTTGTTCTAGTAGAACAATGTATTTATAAAAAACACCATACAAAGAAATGCGAGTCACTAATATGGAACTGGCAACAATTGAGTTTTTGACAATCACGTATTAACATAATACTGTCAAAGACTTAACACCATTATATATATGTATATATATACACACACTAATTCTTTACAAAAAAAGCAAACAAGAAAATCTGCGAACAACCCTTATGATTGGACTATGTTCCTGAACACTTATTATTTTACAAAATCATAAAACCTAATCTCACACCAACACTGACTGACATCAGTCAAACAAATTGCTTTTTAAGACAGTTGAGCTAAACAAACTCCTGATGAAGCAACAATAATAAAGCTAAACAAAAATAACTTATCCTTAAACACGGATTTCAAAATGAATACAAATTTCAAAAAAACCAAATACTGTAAACTTTACTTTTTAAATGGCTTCTCCGCTGACAGCTATGCCATTTTGCCACGTGTTACAAATATACAGCCAAGTGCTCACATAAACACATACATATGTACGTCAGTTTTCCTGATTTCATTGGTAGTATTCCAAGCCATTTCCAAAGATTGAAACATGAGTATTTCAGGGGGTTGTGGGGAGGGATGACTGCTTGGAGTGTGTCCACACCTCGTTGGCCCATAAGTGGTTGTGGCGGAGCCAGCGTCGAGCCGAAGAAGTGTCCAGTGTGAACACTTGCTCCCGCGAAGAGTTAACCGCTGTGAAGTGCACAGTTAGTTTGGGTTGGGGGATACATGCTGCAGAGAGGAGGCGGCTGCCAGCGGAGAGGTACTCTCTCTCACAGTTCTGAGTCCTGGAAGGGGGGGAGAGCGTCATGTACATACAAATCACATACAGGAATGCACCAGGCCTCTGTTTTTACACACACGTTACCTTTTGAGAGTGATGCTGAGACAGCAGGTGGCATCTGTAAGGTTGAGTATGACCATTGCGTTGACAGTGATGAACATCTCGAAGGTGAGAGCCAGCTCGATCTCTCCCAGTCGACAGGGGACGGTCAGCGCCAGGAAGCCGGGGGGAGCCGATACACCCGAGAAGTACCCCACGCTCAGGGAATCTGATTAACACACGTTGGCATAGGCATACAAGGGAGGACATTTTCATACTGTATTCATGTCATAAGAGAATAACCGCTGGAACCACTTGACTTTTAAAAGTAACAACTTGGAAGTGTTCATGCGTCCAAACTCATTTGAAGCTGTCATGGTTGAAGTTACCTGTTAACTTTGGTTGCTCCTGATCAGCTGTTTCAGACCTAACACACATCTACTTATTGCAATCTTTGGTTTGCTATCAAACATTAACTTAAATGTATCACACACTGTCAAGCACAAACAAAAGAAAATCCAGCTATAGCTGCGTCCTGCCACGGCATCTTAAGAACTGTTATCACAGAATGATTTGCACGATGACTTGTGCATTCATTTTGTTCATTCTATTTTGTAGCTGCACTAGACACTGAAACTTCACATTTGGCAGCCCCAAGTGGTAGCGAGAGATTTGAATCTTTAGGGTCCATGGAGATGTTGAAGAAAAGACTTTCGCAGCAGGTTCAACTACTATTAATTTACTACTATAATACAAGGCCACCTACAGGGTCTCAATGAGTGGGGCTCCTCTGTTGCAGCCCAGTGATTTGGGCTAATAAGAAGGGTGCATTCTTACATAGAAGTCTTGCCTAGACCAGATTTATATAGGCTACCTATGTTATGGTTAATTTGGGAAAATGGTAAATGTATTCATGTACCAGAGGGGTGGTAAATACAAACATTTACCTAGGTAAATTCAGTAAATGTAAACATTTCCTGGTTAATGTGAGTGGAAAACACCAGTCTCACCAGTCAACACATTTTGTTGTGGGTGCGACGTGCCACGTGGTCAAACTACCTCTTTGGGTTGGCTTCAGTAGTAAACTGAGATCTGTGAGGTGTGGAAGATTCATTCATGTGACATTACAACATCGGAAAACTGCCAAAGACTACGTTTTCATGCATGCCCTCCCAGCTGACCCACAACATGGAGTGAGGATGGAGCACATCTGAGGCAAATTTTTCTTTTGCTAAACTGGTGCGCATTGGTGTGTGTGCCTTTTAATTTTTGGTAGACACAGGGTTCCTACACCTTTTCCAAAGTCTAATTCAGGCACTTTTCAAGGTGCATTTTCAAGGTGCATTTTCAAGCTTTTCCACCACCTTACAGCTGTGGTAAATTACATATTTATATACATATATATACTAGAAATGATTATTTCACTTCTTCATCACATTAAATCAGATGTTATAATACAGTATATATAATATTGAATTATAATTATTGATGCATTAATGTGTAAGCATCACTTTAATGTTGCAGCTGGAAAAGGTGGGGCTGATTTCCACTACTTTATATACTGCTGGGTAGCTTACAGTAATCTATAATAAATCACAATTTATTAGTTGATTATATTTTGTATTAATAATCTGAATCTGCAAAGTAACTAGTAACTTAAGTTATCAAATAAAGGTAGTGGAGTAGAAAGTACAATATTTCCCTCTGAAATGTAGTGGAGTAGAAGTATAAAGTAGCATAAAATGGTAATACTCAAGTAAAGTACAAGTACCTCAGAATTGTACTTAAGTACAGTATTCGAGTAAATGTACTTAGTTACTTTCCACCTCTGGCATCATAAAAGTAAACTTTATGGCAGAACAGTTGTATTGGATTGTAGTATAGTGGTAAGAGATGATGACAGGACAACAAGGGGGGAAATGAAGCGGAGTCTGTTACTTAGTTTACATTTCCAAACTACGTTACCGTTAACATTATTAGCTATGTCATTTAAAGATAATGTTAGCTGTTACGTTGAATATTCCATGAATGAACGTGCCGTAATTGACATGCAATACTAGTACTACCATATTGTATCACCCTTGATCACTCCCGAAAATGGACTATCACTTATTAGCCTGCCGCAGGCTAATAAATGATAGTCGATTTTATGCAAGTCCTTTTTGCAGACTTTACAGAAGGCTGCTCGAGGATTTGGTCCTCGTTTCAACCATGATTTGTATTTTTCATTTTCAAGCCAACGCTCATTGAAACGGCAACCTCCCGGCATGTCGTCTGTTAGCCTCCCACTCACTGTCCCATCAGAGGGCACACATCAAAAAATACTGACACACATGTGGAGAGTGGCAAGTGAGGCTTGAGCGGAGTCGTCTTCATTTTGTGGCAAAAGCAATTAGGCTCTCTCTCTCCGACTTATTTTATTTCTTTATCTAAAATTCGAACTATTCAGTCACATAGCGATTTATTATTAAAGTAATGCAATTAACGTTACAATTTCAAGCACGTTCAAGCACTTTATTCAAAATCCAAGCACTTTTCAAACCTTGAAAACACCACATTAAAATTCAAGTGTTTTCAAGGATTTCCAGCACCCGTAGGAACCTTGTAGACAGATGTTTCCATGTTAATAGCCTATGTATTCAACATAAATATAGTTTGGCCAGGAAATAGATGACTGGTTGATTTGGGATTTTAGTATAGTGGATGCACTAGCCTACACAAAACACAAAACATGCTAGCCTCTTTCTTCTTTAAATGTGATTTTAAAGAATCTACTGTAACATAACTCCATGAGGCCAATAACCTGTTAATAAGACTGTACCACAACCAATACTTTTCGGTGGATATCCTAAACTGATGATGATGACTGATTACGGGCCAATAGTAGGCGGCGTTGCGGCCCTGTGGATGACCCTCAGCTTCCCTCTGGCTGCGCTGGCTCCAAAACATGTCAACATGCCACCTATTGTAAACCCAATCTCCAGGCTTCAAAACGTCACACTCACTAAGTCCATCTTTTTTTTTTACAGTCTATGGGTAAGTGTTTGTTTTTCAGTAAATATACATATCACATTTTTCCACATTTACCGTAACAGTATATCATTCCCTATACTTGACTACAGCCATTTCATTGCTGGTGACTTCAAAATTAAAATAAATTTCAGGGAAATTGAGAACCATTGCAAAACATTCCAAAGTAGTATTTACTACCTGAAGGCTGACAGGAACCACTCATACCATTACTAGAAGTATATAGATTAGTGGCAGAATAACATTTAATCACGCTTGATTACATATAAAATTGATTTAACATCTGCATTCTTTTAAATAATAATAATGTTAGTGCCGTTCTGCTTTGTGTTTAATGCCTCTCAGCTGTTTTAAAATCACTGTAAAGCACGACCTCTGGTGGGTTACTGCTTAATGATCCAACACTTGGGTAAAGAGCTAGTCATTTCTTTTTATGGGAAATTATTGTGTCTACGATCCATATTTATTATAGTGGAGCAGCTGATAAACCAGGGAGCAATACTTACGTTTGAAGACTTCCCGTGCTCGGAGCCATAGGTTTTGCTTGCCCAGTTTGTGTAGGAGCGTCTGCAGCAGAGTGGGGTCGACTGCCAGGTTCTTCGAGAGCATGAAGTCCAATGTGTCTGAGGCTACAGGGAGGGTCTGTCTGTCCACACACACTTGCAGGTGAGAGTTAAACAGAAGACTGTACTTGGAGACATCTACCAAATCTGAGAAGAAAAACACACACACAATTTCTATCATATTCTCTTTGTGACACCTATCGTGAACAAACCTAGAAGTTGTTGCTATTGATTAAATGGGAGGAAAAGAGCAGGAAAGACAACAAATTAAGGAGTTGCACCATAAAGCCAATGTTAAAATTCATGTTTTCTGTCTCTTTAGAATGAAGCCGTCAATATTTCCTGCATTTGGACAAGTACATCTGTCTTGTCCTCTATTTTGTTGGAATCCTCAATTCTTAAACCACTGAAACGCTAAGTGGCTAACAGCAGCCAACACAAAGCACATTGTGATGTGGGCATACATTTCCCACGCTGTTTTTAGAGTTTTGCTAGTATTTGTAGTACAGAAAGGTAAATAGAAACTCTGGCATTTTTTAAAATTACAAAAACTCACAGAATGTTACTGGATGCCAATGTTAGCTTTATCAGTTTGTTTTTTTCTCTCAACCATATGACATAATTCCTGGCCTGCTAGCCTTTTATGACCCTGAGGCAAATCACTGTTTTAAATGGTCCTGCACTTATCTGACAACAGAAACAGAAAGTTATGTCACCGACAACACTTGCATTGTGTTACAGTATATGTTTCACTGAACCTAATGGCATACTGAGTTGAAGGTGACACAAAGTGGGCTTCTTAACATTACTGGCAATGATGGGAACGCCTTCCCTTGCTTCTGGGTTGGAACTCTACTCCATTTCTATGCATAGTTTGTGTTTTCTCACCGCTCGGCTCTTTCAGTCCGGGGAGGTTAGAGAGGACCTCCAGTGTGTCTCGGTGAGAAGTTTTCTCAGACAGACGCATCAACACATGACTCCTCCGCTGCAGATCACCAGGCTCACACGGCCACGAGCACGAACTCAGGAACCACTCGTTATCTGAACGAACACACACACACACAATTTGCCGAGGCACCTTTTTGAAAAAAGATTCTTATGCCATTGCTTACAAGATCTCCCACCCAAACAGTATAGGTCTCAGACTCAGGCTCGAGAGATTGATTGCTTTCTTGCTTGCCATACTTTCAGTATCAACCAATTTGTTATTTTGGAGCCAAGACAAATGTAAACCACGTTTTAAATATGCCATGTTTTTGTATTTATGCAGTTTGTAAGTTAATATATCTAAGTATATATTGTATTGTTGCCAGCACCCATTGTCAGTCTCTCACAGACATATCTACAGCTGGCACTACATTTGCTTTCATTCCTTTCATCAGCACTTCTTGTCTATTTGCCTCAAGGTGAGAGCTGTTACCTCGGAGTGTGTGCAGAGCGCCCTCCACGCAGCCGCTCAGGAGGAAGAGCTCGGTAGCCACGGTGACCAGGGAGCAGCGCGACGCTCTGTCCTCGTTCCCGAACAAACCCTTCAGCTTCGAGTAGCCGACCTTTGACCTGGACAGCACCTCCACCACCCTCCGACCCTGCATGCATGCACACACACCAGACACCACCATGGTTACAAGCTGGTAACCCCAGATTTTTACATTTTTTACATTTTAAGTTGCGCTACAATTCAAAAATGCAATCATTTGTGATTTGTTTTTATCTGAGAGCTACACCAAGTGCTCTATCAAAGTGAAAAGAAGGTTCAGGGTTCTCACACTTATTTTACAATTAAATTCCTAAACTTTTCCATAACTTCACGCCAAATTCTAATGTATAGCTTCAGAAATGCTATGACATTGAAAATTTGTTTTGTTTGAGACTCACAGCAACCAGTTTGCAGAGGATTGCATTTTAACCAACTAATTTTTGCAAATTACTGTAGTAAATTTTACTTTAAAATGATAAACTTATCATTATTTAAAACTTCATGAATTCTCCAAAAGTTTAATGATATTTTACAATTTTACAAAAACATTTCCACTCCTGGAAAAAATAAATCCTTCCATAATTTCTCCAGGATTTTCATAAGGTTCCAGAAAGGCAATTGAAGGTATAAATTTCAAATAAAAGAATAATATATTGCGCAAAGTACACCCTACATTTAACATACTGCTGTTGTCATGTGAAAACCTTGTAACTCCAATTTTGGAGTCACGCTTTACCTTCAATTGAAAGATTGCACTGTCCTCTTACGCTTGAGAAATTCTACCACCCTTGGGCTGATGAAACCCTTTCAAAACCTGTTGGATAAACTCAAAAATGTATGGTTGTTAAGCTAAAAACCTGGTTTTCCTAGTCCCTGAAATGTTTACATTTTGGAGATATTAAGTGTTCACCCAACAGTGTGTGTAACAATGTTAAGTTATTACTATAGGTTTTAAACAATGGTTTCCATACAAAATTGCTACAATTATGGCTTTAGTTGACACAAAGCTGCCCGCTCAATACACATCAATAAGATTTTAGGTGTAGGATGGGCAAGCATAGCATGGTCATGTCTTAGGGATGGCAGTGGAAAGAAGAAAAAATGATCATCCTCCCATTCGATTTTGAAGATGTGTATGGCACATTTTCAGTGGAGTTGCTATTGTTTTGTTTTACTGTGCAAACACAGTACACACAACCTGTTTGTTTACCTTAGCCCATTGATGCGTTTTGTGGTATCTGAACATGAGAGAAACTCCGATTCTGCCTAGAAAGCTCTGGATCAGGCTGTTCTCACCTTCATCCTGACATGCTGAAACATAAGAATGACATTTACCCTACCTGGAATCACTTCAAACTTGTTACAAATTAAAATGACTACCATCAACCATCTTATGGATATAAAATGCATTTTATCCCTAAAGTAACACTGATCTTTACCCATCTCAGCAAAGGTAGCAAAGGGCAGGGACAGCTTGTCTTTGGTCTCAGACAGGAGCGCTACGGCAATGCGACCACTGATTTGCTCCAATTTGTTGGGACCTTGGTTGTATTGGCAGATGGACCTGAAAACCACCCCCATCCGCCTCCAATCCTCCTGCTTGGCACAAAGCTGATGGAGAGAAAATATAAAAGCAGAGCTGATTACAGCAAGAGATCAAACATGCCGACATTTCATCCTTGTGGACGCCAACCCAATGTGATCAAAGCCTAGGTAATGAGAGGAGTGAGTAGCTACTGAATAGAGAAACTAACCTCTATTTCCACAATGGCATGGGCCAAATTCAGGGTCTCTGGAAGGGGACCAGCGGAGAGTGATAACCTTTGGAAACAATTACTGATGGTCAATAACTACTAAGGCTGATCTGACTGACAATGTCTGACATAGATAGGTTGAAGAGCTTCCACTCACTTGTGGTTGCCAGACATTGGAATAGAGGAGTTAAGATGGACGGGCTGTTGGAACTCAGGAGTGTTTCGTACACACTCCATGTAATCCAAACTCAGCACTAGGCCAGCATTGGCCATCTGGAAACACATACACACAGTGAAAACCTCTGTATACAGACAGAAAAAATCCACGTGCATAAGAGTAAGTGAGGTGTGTAGAATGCGAGGTACCTTGGATGTGAGCTGCATGAGTTCAGGTACAAAGGCAATGAGACCCTTTTCCCTCACAAAGTTAAAGAGGGCCAACAGGAACTCAGGGCCAGGCTAGCAAGTGAGGAAGAGGAAAAATGGTCAAACAGGAGGAAGGAGAGGAAAATAATAATCCTTATTCATATCATACTTTTCTGTTACAAAGTACTTTACAATGAAGTATAAACAAAATGATAAAATCAGCAGTAAAAGCAACAAAAGCAAAATATAAAACCATAAAAGGGAAATAAAAACAATGGTTAAACGATGATTACATAAAAGCAAGTCTAAAAATGAGGTTTGATTCAAAAGATGTGATTCAAAAGAAGATACAGAGGATGAGGATGAAATGAGGTGAAATGAGGACGGCATTACTGACTCATTAGGTGAGAATGATGATGGTTAATTTACGAGTGATCCACTATCAAGTTGAAGTGGTTCCTGGGCTACCTTCAGAATCTACTAGTAGTACACTGATCTACCAAATATTTATTGACCGCTTACTGCATAATGTAGGGCTACATAGCTTTTAGAGGATACAATGCTTCCAACATCAAGTATGCTAGCTAAGCCACAACCTGAATGCAGCATGGGTGTTGCCCAACAGTCCTCCAAGTCTAACCTGACTCAAGTGTTATTTATCAATATTATTTGATTTACCAATATTATTTGAATTATACAACTATTGCACTTTGTGAATAGGAAAATACAGTACCACTGGCAGCACATCTTCAACCTTTGGTTCACATGGCAAACAGCTGATTTATGCCTTTTAGTTCGGTATTGTAGTTTACATCCAACATAAGGCCCTATCACATATTCAGTTTTTTGTTTTAATGCTACATCAATATGATTTATTGGTGTTTCTAGAAATGAGCTTACAATGACATTAGTGGAGTGAACAGAATAGCTTTTGTCCACCATTAAGACCAAGATTGAAATGTGGTGGATCATCAGGAGGTGACCTTGTAACATTTTGCAATATACTACCCCAAAAAGACTGCTACAACTACAGACTGAGAAGTATATAAATTAAACAATTCTGAACAGAAGCCTGACAAGCAATGCTACAATGCTAAGTTCTACCCAACCAACACAATGAAGGAGCTAAAACCAAAACTGACCATGATCTTGTGGGCCACGCTGACGTTGAGGACAGAGAAGACATCAGAGACTAATCCGACTTTGAGCAGAGCCCACAGGAGGGATATCAGCACTGGCTTGGAGAAATACGCTCCTGGTGGGTTGTTCTGGTAGTAGCCTGTAAACACAGCTCCTGGAGATGATTGGAGATTGGCAGGAGAGCCGTGGAGAGGCAGAGAGGTGGAGCAGACAATGTATCAATGATTAAAAATAAGGAGGACAAAGAGTTAAGTTGAGGAGTAAGATGAAAGTAAGAGTAAGAGAAGTGACAAGTGAGTTGAAAAGGAAATATGAAAAAGACATGGAATCATGGATGAGAACATAACTGATGATTGTAGGAAAAGAAAAAAAATGGAAGAGCTCAGCAACTATTCAACCTGATGAAATAAACTTCAAGATTGCCATTCAAATAGGCAGCTATTTGAACTGTCAAAAAGTCTTAGCACTGTATTGTGAATGTCCAAGCTGGGGAAAAAGACTTGGGCAAAATGAAAAACTTACCTGCTTTCTGCAGACACATTGGATTCTTGGTGAACCGCATCACAGTCTCAACACAAAACTAGAAGAGAGCAAATGAACACAGTAGTGAACTGAGGTGTTGTGTTAAGACTATGGCACAGCAGAGGGTGCTGTTGCCGCTGTGATATACTTGAACATCCATCAGAGAGTTTTAGCATGACATTACTTTCAAAAAACAAACAAAAACAAGAACAGATTCTGTGCAGTACTAGAGAGTATTCATGGATTTGCAAGCTGCTTGCTAGCCAAGAACATTTTCAAAACGCATTGTGAGAGTGCAATTATCAGCCAAAATCTGACAGGGTTGTGAATTGTGAAAGCACCATATTTTTTGGTATACATGATATAAATTTCCAATAGTTTTTAATAGAAAAAAAAAATACAAATAATAATTCCTCTTATGTTGACAGGATTACTTAAAAACAGTAGACAGAATATGAGAATTGTGCAAATTCTGTGAAAATTGGCAGATCAATTGTGGAGATTTATAGTTGAAGTTAAATTTTCACATTAATAGAACTTTTACTTTCTTTTATTAAATAGATACTGCTAAAAAAAAAAAGAAAAAAAAAAAGACATGATTCATAGAAAATGGTTTTCTCATGATTTTCTCTCAGAGTACAGGTAAAGAGGACATCTGACTGATTGACTTGAATATACCTCGATACCCATGGTGCTCTTATGGGCATTAAGGTCAAAAGCCACTATCAAATTATGGCCTTTCCATACTTACCAGACAAAGAAGACTTTTTACAATGCTGAAATTTACAATAAGCTTACCTTCTCGTCCCCCTCAATGGGCACATGTTGGAACCGACAGATCTTGAAACCACAGGACAGGGTTTCACTGAAGAATAGCCTGCAGTACTGAGGATTAGAAGGAGAGGATTGTTGTTGCACTGCTCATAACAAACTATCACATAATTAGCCAAAATTTGAAGTCTAGGGCAAAAGAACAGAAGGAACAAACCTAGACTAGATATCATGAAACACATGGAGCCTCCTTTATATGTCCTCAGGCACAAATTTTGTGAATACAACCAAATACAAGTGAAAAATACAATTCTTTAAAAATGGAATCAGCATAATACACTGAATTTCATAGGCATTTTCAATTTTACTGTATGTTTCCAAAGCTAAAACTAATTTATCATTTCCAGGTTATGAATGTTGTACATATAATTAGGGTGCCTGCAAAGCAACAGACTTAAAACTTCCTCAGACTTTGGCCATTTATTCTTTCTCCGACATAACTTTCACCCTTGAAAATTCTTACCGATTTCATCACTCAGTATATCATCAATTATATTTTGCGTGGACTTTTGCTTGCTGAATTACAGAGCTTTCGTTTCGCCATACGCATTGTTTGTAGCTGTAACTATTTAAAAACGCCAGTCTTTCGTTTTTTTACTTTGTTATTCATTGCGGTGTTCTCATCTTTTCAGTCTTTCCAATTTTTTTCAACAACACATACTGAATACTGTGCCATTCTTTGTTGATTTGACAGCACTACCAATGGACATTTAATTTTAAAGCAGCGACTGTACTATATGTAGTAAAATACTTACTGCACTGGCTTTCTGGCGCCTAAAATCTGTCATGTTTGCTGGGTTTCTGATCCATGGCCCTGGGTGAAGAGCAGACGAGGAACAGTTATACACAACTGCTTCCTGTTTTTACTCTACTAAAAGGAAATTAAATCTTTGCCTAGATAATAAAATAACATGTTAGGTGCTATCCATGCAAATGAGATGTAAGTGACACCACTTTCAGTCATTGTCTGTGCTCTTTCTCTTTCCCCTCACCATTTCCCAGGGTCATAAGCGGGGATATGGTATTATGCAGGGAGTTTGTTGTCTGGATGACCTGGTCCCTGTAACATACACAATATGATTATCACAACACTACTAGTTTGACTGGGCAAAACTGATTTTCCTCAGTGGTATGTGTGCTATCAGATACCTGTCAAAGGTGTCCTTTACATGGTTGTTGTTGGCATCCAGTTGATCCTGTTCAAAAGCACAAAAATGATTGTACAACGTATACTGCATGTTATATAACTGAATTTGTTTGGTCAAGATTAATTGTGTCCTATATTCCGTTATTTTAGCAACAATGCAGAGTAACAATGCAGTGAATCCAAGGTTACCATGGTTTTGCTATTGCTGTGCATATGGGAAGGGTTGCTACTGCACTGGGGTCTCCAGGGCCTGCTGTTGCTCTCCTCTGTAAAATGCCACAAAATCACAGCATGATCACTGGAAATACACCAAACTTCAACGTAGACATGTTTCAGCAGACTTCAGGGGAGATGCACTTCATTCTCAATGTAGCCTGATTGGTACATTGGCCATACCTTTAATATGTGCTGGTAGTTGAGGGCCAGGCCTGACGCTGCAAAATTCTGTAGCAACTGTGGTGGAACTGAGACACAAAACACATAAAGCACTTTCATTCATTATCGCCAATTAAGATTAAACAGTGTTTATAAGGAGATGCTATCAAATATGAAGGAAGCCCTACCTTTGTTCAGTCTCAAATGGTGATCTACCCATCCTTGATGACAGCGTTTTCACCTCTCCAATAGTTGTGGTTTTAGGGGCCTCAACAATCCTTGTAGGACCCAGCTTCAACAAACTGTCCTTCGGTAGATTTATAAACAGGTCTGGGTCGTCCTGGATCACATCTACAAGCAGGATATCATGTTCATATGCTGTACACTCATCCAAAAGACAGGTCGTGGTATCATCAGCTGCCTCTGCTTCCTCTCCTTCATTGGCTGATGTTTCAGATGGACTTGTCCCCTCTTCTCCGGAAGACTGTGGCTGTTCCTCATCATTGCAACTTCCACCATCATCTCCATCGTTGCTGGGAGAAGAGTGGGGTTTCATCAGGACAACTGTGGTAAGGGCTGCCTTTATTTTAGGTTTTGAGGTAACTTGTTCCAAGTTTCTGTTGCCCTGTTGCACATCTTCTTGATAGTCTTGGTCATCCTTATTGTCCTCTTCATTACCATCACCCACACCTTCATCGCTGCTGGGAGAAGACTGGGGTTCCCTGAGAGCTTGTTCCAATTCTTTGTTACCCCGTTCCTCATCCGCTTGGCAGTCATTATCATCTTTGCAGTCTTCACCATTATCACCCGCAGAATAGGCCAGAGTGCCAATGATCTCTGTAACCACTTGTGGCTGCTGATCTCCAGGTAACATTTTGGGTTCACTCTCCTCTTTGTCTTCCTCATCACCATCCCGCTCTTCTGAATAGCCTTGGGTTTGGGGCAGTAGGCTTGTAATAGAGTGCCTTTGTGGTGAAGTGATAGGAGAGAGCAGTGGCGGAGGTATAGACACATTTGTGCCAATCACTAACCACTGTTCTGTGGGTTTGTTGAGCGATGAACTCTCCTTTCCATTTACAGCTGCAAGGTCATTGTTGGAGGGGGATGGATTATAATGTTGCTTAGGTGTCAGTGGGCTCCTGCCTGTCAGAATCTCTTCCTCAGTCTTTTGATCTTTTTGAGACAGGATGAGGGAAGATTCACATGAATGAAAGGAGTCAGAGGTTGGTGGTGGAGCAGAAAATGGAATAAACCTTGGTGAAGTCAAGTGGGTTTCACAATATAACAATGAGTGTTCTATGGCTTCAGCCATACGTTCGGGTGAAGAAGATGAGGATGTGGGTGGTGTGTGGGCAGAATCCACACCTTTGATTTTGTTCAGTGGAAATGAAAGTGGGAGAGAGGATGGTGTGGCTGAGAGGGTGTCCAAATCAACAGGTGTAAATGAGGACAACATGGGAGAAGAAACACTAGCCTTTTCCCAATCACTTAAGCCAACTGGTGAGGAAGTTGTGGCTTGGCCGGAGGAAGGGGTAGACAAGTGCGTGTCTGTCTCATTTTCTTCACTGGGTGAAGATGGGGTTGAGACTGTGTCCATACCAGGCTCCCTTTGCTCTCTGGGTGAGGAAAAGATAGCCATTTCTGAGGGAAGACTGGCCTGTGGTTCTTTAAACTCCGGAAAGAGAGAAGCAAACTCCATGTTTATGCTGTCCAAAGAGTATGAAAATTGATTACTCCCCTCCCCATTTTTATCTGCTACAATGTGTTCTCCCTCCTCGTCTCTCCTCGCATCATCTTTTCCCTTTTCATCTTTTCTATGAGGAGAGAACTGGTAGTTTGTGCCTGGAGAAAAGTCTGTTGCTGCATTTGGGAGGATGATATTGGTTTGCTCGCTGGGTGAATCCAGCGGATCTTGATTTTGATTCACTGCAGCATCAGTCTCTCTAGGGGATGGATAAACAGGCTCTGCTGGATGGGCTTCAGTACCAGCAGATGTTACAGGGGTCAGACCACTGTCAGGGAAGGGCCAGGACATGTATGTGCGTGCACAAGAAAAATACATTTGTTTGAAATAAACTCGCACTCTCTGGCATGAAAATAGCTCCAGTTGGTCGGTGTTGTTTGAGTCATGGCCCACCCCATTCTTCTGAGAGAACGGCTCTGACGACTTCTGTGCTGGATCATTTTCTCCAGGACCGCCCCTCTGACAACCAGGTTTCTTGTGGGCAGTTTTTTTCTTCACAGGTGTGTCTAAAGTGTCACTGCTCCCAACCCCCAAGTCTAAACATGACTGACTGTCAAGAGACATCCCAGACACTACTTTCTCTTTGTCTCCAGAGTCCATCTTTGCTGGCTCATTGTGATTAATGCTTTCTAGATCTGGACTGGGAGGAAAAACACCATCTCTTATACTATCCCCAAGCTTTATTCTCTTGACTCCCCGCCTCTCTGCTGCTATGAGGTCACTTCCTGCACCAGGGTCCTCCTCAATATCTCTGTCCAACATGCCAGTCCTGCACTCCCCTTTGCTCGTACGCTTACCTAGTAAGAAAGAAGCAGAACAATTGGCAGATGCTTCACTTGTCCAACCCTCTAGGAAATGGCAAGTGGCATGATTGGTGAAAGTCTCTGCAGCTGTGTATTCTTTTGGGTGTTTTTTCTGGTGTTCGGTCAGACTCTGAGAGTGACAGGAGCTCTTCTCAGATTGAACACTGTGATACGACTCACTACTTGTAGCCAGAGCACTTTCCCCACCTCCATGTTTGTCACGACCTGAACAACTGGCCCCAAACTGAACTCCAGCTTTTAAGTCCTGTTTGAAGCAATGCACAACCTTCGTCTTGGGCACATCCGGTAACACACAGCCACAATCCTGCCTGCACACTTCTTTCTGCACACATTTCTGGGCTATGTCACAAAGTGTCACCTTGGGGTATTTGCCTATCCATATGATAATCTTCTCTGAGGCCTTATTGATTGGGGTCTGAATGATTGTGTTTGCTTTGTTGGACTTGTACTCAACCCTAGGCTGCTCTGGCCCTGGGCTAGTGCTTTCTGGCCCTTTCTTATCCCATTTCCTCCACTGAGAAGGAATGTATTTAAAGTCACCACACAGACCACAGCCGGAGGCTTTGACAGCTCTTCTTACAGACCCCTCTGAACCAGCAAGTCCAGTGGGTTTTGGGTGCACATTTCTCTTTCTATTGATGTCTGCAAGTGGAAACAAACACTTGTCAAATGGTGCAAACTGACTACAACACTCTCCATTTGTATTACCGTATTTCCTCTAATATTGGCCCGGGCCTTTATTTACCTCAACTGCAGAGGCTACCAGGCCGTTATTGGAAGCAGGCTTATATTAGAGACAGGCCTTTATTTCTAATTCCCTGTGTTTGATAAGTATATTTGCTCATATTTTAGTACCAAGCCTCCTTGTTTTCTGATCTGCTTCTGTTGGGGTTCGTTAGGTAGCCGTTTTTTTGTTACTGCAATGCATTACATAATTATGGTAATCGACGGCGGCATGCTCCAGAGACTTCCGCCAGGCACCAGGGCCCTCATTTATCAAGAGTACGTAAGTACAAATATGTGTGTAAACCATGCGTATGACCATTTCTAAGCAAAGAGTCGGATTTATCAATTTGTACTTATGCTTGAGAACGTGCGTAAATTTAAGCACAGCTCTGATCATGCTTACGCACAGCACCAAGCGGTTGAAAACGAAAGACCACCAAGAACGACAGGAACAGACAATCAAATGAATAGGAATTTTCATAATTATTAATATAAAATTCCTTAGGCTTCAGTAGTTGAGACTAAAAGTGCATGTTATACTATTCATATACAATTTCGACAGTGCATATTGTTCAACTATATTATCTAGTCCATTTAAGCGTACTGAATTAAATCGATTAATCATCATTTTAATTATTAGTATGGGTGATGAAATTCAGGGTATAGGCAATCATAAAAGGCAACAATAAGACATTGATAGCTGTGTGCGTAAAATGGCTCATCTTGCTTTGATGGATGATTTGGAGCATTATGCATTGCGCATGGAGCGTTCTCAGAGAGCGCACCAACTTTTTAACTGAAAGCGATTAGGGGCGACTCAGTAGATTTAGTTTTATTGGACCTCTGCCCCACCTTCTCCTTCAGGGAGGACCTGCAGGCTGAGAGAAATATATTCAAATGAAAATTATCTATCACAATCCGGTGTCCAGAGTGTCCGGTCCACATCGGACAGGCTGATCTCAGTCTGTCCTCCGCCTGTTGCAGCAATGTCCCTGTTGTTGACTATAATTATTTTGGATTCAGGTCAAAACTTTTTTTTTTTTCTGCCACTGCTCTGCTGATAAAACTGTTTAATGCCGCCGCTCACACCTGCTGACAGGCTGTATGTTTTCGCTTGTTTATCAGTCTACCATCGAATGTTCCAGAAAGTACTTTGTGGTGCCACAACCTCAGTTACCAATTTTTAATAATTTTAATAATTCAGTGTCTGCATCTGTAAATTCTTCCTCCTGCGTTCTTTGTCTGAGCCGTGTTCAGCACAGAGGAGATATCAATGACATTTCCTGCTGCATTTAAAGGGAAGGTTGTCACCATATATGGTCAATTGGGGGCGTAAATTTATGTTAACGAGTGGCTGTGCACGAGCATGATGGTGGTTTAGAATGTGTGGTATTTATCAAGGCAGGTTACTTACAGGTGTGCGTACGCACGTTTGATAAATACCGATTTTTTTGTACTTATGCACATTCTAAATTTTATTCGTAAGAGAATTTAGAACCTTTTCTACGCAATGTTGATAAATGAGGGCCCAGGAGTTTACCGCTATCCACTGTTGTTTTTAGCTGCAACCAGCAGCTCTATAGCTCGCTCTGTCGGTTGGTTGGTTGGTCCACAAAAATTTCCCCACCCTTTGGCGGCCTATAGCCACACAGTACGTGGTCACAGCTATTGCGAATTCATGCTTGTTTCCTTTGTTTTTTTCCCCAGCCTGTATTTGGGGCCGGCCTTTATTTGTTCGTGTCGACCACTTCCCCGGTCATTATCGGAGACCCGGCTTTTACTACCGGCCACTATTAGAGGAAATACGGTAATTAAGCTTTTGGAATACACACAGGTATGGATTCACACCATGGTATGTGTTTTCACAATACCATTATCAGTGGTGTTTTTTATCTAATATATTAACAATTGCACATTGCAAGTTTTATGAAGAATTGGACAGCAGATGAGAAAAAAACATTGAACAAACATTCAGTTAAAAATGATGTAGGCCTATACTGTGATATGTTATTCTGAACACAAATGCCCAGCCTCACCATCAAGCAATTAAGTTAATCAGTAGTCAGTCTAATACTAGGCAGTCCCACCAGGATTTCACAATCGCAAAGCAAAGCAAATTCAACCAATTTCCACGAAATTTGTGAGAGCTTGCAATTTTGTCCAATCACCACAATGTTCCCACATAAAATGGTCATGTCAAACTACATGTCAACAAACTTAGATCCTTGTTTCTGGGTATGCAGACATGCCTAACACAAACATTTCCCATTTACCAACAAAATTTTCTGAAGCACACCCAGAGAATAAAATCACTGTGACAGAGGCTGCTGCATCAAAGTCCATAGCGAGCACTGAAAGATCAAAAGTTAGTGCCGGATTAAATTCATCAGGTTCTTGGTAGTGTCATGAAAATCAGAGAGCGATACAGGCAAGGTGTGTGTGTGTGTCAGACTGTGTGAGTGAGTGAGTGAGAGAGAAATAAAGAAAATAGTCCAATAGACCCTTTTCACACTTCTGGGTACTACGCAACGGAAGTCGGCAGCAGTAGCTGCGTTTATGAATGAGAATAATACGTCCATGGAAGACACCTCGGGAATTTTCGTCTTTATTGCGATATCTACCAGATTTTTCAGCCAAAGACATCGTTCTTTTGGTGGACCAGTTTTCAATCACAGAAAGGACAAAGCTTGACAAAGCTACTCTTTTTTGAGAATCACCTCCATGACTACGAAGGTAAACATCTCTTGTCTAGTTACCTAATGTTTGTTAATAACGTTACCAGGATATGCAAGTCGAAGGCAACATAGCTAGTAAAGTATTCTTCATTCTCTTTCAGTCATGTCACTTAACTTTAATACAATTTTTGCACGACTAATGTTAATACTGTTATGTACCGCATCCAATGTTGTAAACGGCCAGGTTGCAGTCAGAGCTCAGTGCTACAGATCGATGAGGAAGAAAGAGGAGCCAATCCAAAGAACGTGGATATTATGAGCTCCTAATGCACATTGAGCTTATTTAGCTTTCTTCCTCATGCGGAAGAATGTGGCTTATGTGGCTTTCTTCTAGTTACTGCTGCTACTATGACGAGAACCCGTAAGTGTGAAAAGGGTCTATGGTAATAAGTTTAAAATACATTTAAAAAGAAAATATTTCATGTTACTTCTGTTACACAGTGCTGTCTTCTAAAATCATTTTTAAGAAATTGAGTTGTTTTTGTTCTTTTTTTTTTTTTAAATCCCAATTTTTCAAATCAAGCATTTTATGCTGCAATAATGAGAAGAAAAAAAGAATTCCGAAATCCTGGTGGGTCTGACCAGGTCACAAGAAACTGACTGCCTAGTACAGTGGTTAACCAAGTGGGTCCAGGGGTCCTACAGGGGCTTCACCATTATTTAATTCCCTAAAGTTAATACAATGAGGGAATGTCTAAGTCTTTTGATCATAGGTTTCACTGCTCCCACTGTAGTTATCACCCACCTACAATAAAGACAGCCATGCAATTTTGTAGCCTAACGTTACCATTTCATTTTTAACAGCAAACTTATCTAATGGGGGTCCATGGTCTGCTGCATATCTATTTGGGGGTCCTTGAAATCAAGTTTGAGAGCGGCCTGGATAGGAATTATATAGCTAGAAGCTAGCGAGCGTTAGCTTGGCATGGCACGCTGCATGTAGCTAGTTAACGTTCGCTTGTTAGCATAAATCAAAGTTAGCTAGCTAGCCTAGCTGACGTTAGCTACCTGAAACATCCCCACGAATTTATATGAATTTATTTGCTGATGCTCCACAGCAACAACTTAACATCATGCGTCCAATAATGGTGAAATAACCAATGTTACGCTAGCAAACAGTATAAAATGCACCTTACTTGAGAGTCCGGTGGGTAGCAACTGTGTTCCTGCAACGACTTGATTGGGCGCTGCAGCAGCAGTCTGTAACAGCTCACACCAAGTTGATCTTGTCTCAACTTTGCTCTGTCCCTTTCTTCGTCTTCCTCTCCCTTTCACTTCACAGCTCAGACTACTATTCACTGGTCTTAAGTCGCAAGTCCTACCCGACGATTTTCCCAAACCAGAAGATGTTTGATCCGACGGCGTCTTGCTCTGTGTGGGCTGGTCTATGACTAATGGTGCCGCGCCTTTGGGTTTTCTTTTCATAGACATTTTGAGGGGTTTCCCTCTTGGTTTTAGCCGACACTGGGCCGCTTTTCCTTTCACCAATATGTTGTCTGAATCAGCACAGAAGCACCAAGCAAACCGCAATTTCACTTTACAAGAGAGCCGTCTGAGGCTATCCAACCTGCTCTTACTCCTGGTGTTTGGTCTACTGTGGAAATACTTGCCTCTGGTGTAGGGCCCCTCTTGTTTCACCTCTAGATCATTCCCAGCGCCCAGTCTCCCTTTGCAATGCAAATAATTATTTCTCTTCTTGGGTAGCTGCATACCTCCGATACTCGTCTCTGGAAGCGATGGACTTTTCTGCTGTGTCTCTCCTTCAGGAGTGTTATGGGACGCATCTGTCACATTTTCTGGGACCATTTGGTCTGCCGAACAGGGCCGGGCAAGTTCACTGGTAACAGGGAGAGGATCGCCCTTGACTGAAACCGGCCCAGGAGCCAGTTGTCTGTCCTCTGTCTGTTGTGGAGTCCCGGGCAGGTCAGCTGTATTCAGAGACTTGGAGATTGGTCTCCGCCTGGGCACCAGCTGCAGCCCAATAATGTCTTTTAGCGCGACTCGGTTCAGTTTGACCCTGGTGGAGGTCGGCAACATGCTGACAACTAAATGACCGACTACACAAACTTCAACAAACTAAATTATATTATATGACGGGGTGCTGGCAAAGTGCCTCCAAGTTGGACATCTAAAGTGTTACCTCGCTACCAACAAAACAGCCGACCAGCGTCAATGCGGTCTAATGAGTCCCCGAAATTGATAACAGCATTCACCGACTATAACTTCCAATTAGGCCAAATAAAGTGTTTCTCAACTAAAACACAACCGCAATAAACAACTCTGTATGAACTTCACATGTTTTCCTTCTGATTATCGTTATTACACTAAAGTTGTCGCCTAATTTCTGCCCTAAGCACTCATCTTTCCCTACCTCACTGATATCAATTAAGCCACTGCCGTTCACCTGTGGGGGTATGGCGCGGTCGACAAACTGCGCATGCCCAAGACGGTTTATTTTTCCAACTCTGGGCCTCATTCAGCAATATCTTCCTAAGTTTTTTCTTAAATTTGTTCTTGAGAAAGGTCCTAAGAAAAGTCTACGTCAGCTTCATGACATGTTCTTAAACCGCAGAATTGTTCGCACCTGTGTTCTAAAGCGCGTGCCAGGTGATCCTAATTAGCATAGGTAAACGCCCCGCCACTCCCCATAAAAGGGCATGAGACTGCAGGGCCGTGTGCACACAGAAATCATACACAGAAATTGAAAAGAAAAGTTGAGAGAAGTCAAGAATGCCCAAACAAAAGTCTAAAGAGGGTGGAGCACCAGACTCCAAACGTAAAAAAAACTTCAACAGGTCTGAAGTGGAGGTACTGCTGCAGGAAGTGAACACCAAACGAGCTGTCATATTTAGCAGCGTCAGTAGTGGATATAAAATAACAGAAAAAAAAGATGCATGGGATCCCAATCAACATAATTTAGGCTATATTAATTGAAGTGTTAGCGTAGTGTTTATTTATTTTAAAAGACCATAATACTTTGTAAAATAATGAAAATAATTATTAAAAAATATTATAAATGATAAAAAATATTATTGTAATTTAAATCCTATCCTAAGTGTGCTCTTGAGTGTGCGTAGATTCTGTTCTTACCTAAGAACAAATCCCAAATAAGAAAACATTGGTGAATGTCAGAATCTTCGTGAAAACTGCCTCAGTGGGTTTTAAGAAGAAATTTCTTCTTAAGAACGGTTGGTGAATGAGGCCCAATGTCTTTATATATGTCGATACATGAAAACATGCCAATATTTGAATCTTTCAACCACAAACACTAGAAATACAACACAACACAAGTGACTATCAAAAAAACTCCTCTTAACTTTCTTATTAATAACAAATTTCAGTTCATCATCATAGCTAAAAAAAAAATCATGAAAATGTGAAAGTTTCACAGCAATCCATTTTATTTTTTGACGAATGTGGAATTTACCCAGCAACAAAAACAGCTCAATAAAGTACATTTCATTATGCCATACCATACATATTTTTCACCCGTATTTCTGTTTCAGTATACTCTATTGCTGTTAGTTTGCACACCCCACATACATACTGTTATTCAAATATTTCGTTCTTTTTTAACCTTAGTTCTAATACATTCTAGTGTTGTAATTGTCCATTGTGTTATGTTCAGTACCTCTCATTTCATCTATGCTCATTTATTTTTTTATCCTGCTGTATCCTATTACTATTTTCTGCTGTAATGACCCAATTTCCCCCATTGGAATCATTCACATTTCATCTTATCTTACCCTATTATCTGATTTATTTCTAGTAAAACCACTATCAGTGAAGTGTAACAGTTCCTTGGGCATATAAAGACACATATGTAAATCAAGTTTCTCATTCAAAAACATTACCATCTTGTGCCAAAATATGTATGAAGGCATTCATAAACAAAGTTACAAAATGAGCAGTTATAATTAATATCCAATTTGAATCTCTCTAGTGTATAATTCATAGGATGTATCCAGAGGATGCAGTATTGAAACAAGTAGTGTAATGAATCACATCCCAGGGAGGAATCAGTTAACAACATAATACTTTACATGAGTAACAAGTAATGAGTAATCTATTACTTTTCATCTATCACCTTTTGAGTAAGGAGCCCAACACTGGTCTACGTTTGATTCCACTGGAATTCCAAAACATTTTCACACCAAGGCCTCCCAAATAGATAAATATTAGACCACACAGCTGCATTTGATGAGATTTTGTCTGAGGGACCAAATCCCCCATTTAGGAGAAGAGTACTGTTTATATAGTATTATGATCAAAATAGACAATTCCAGTATCATTGTCTTACTGTCCTAAAATGAAATGAAATAATGCTGAAATGAAATTATTCCTCATTTTATTGAAGGGCCTCTTTAAGATGTACGTAGAACATGAATGTCATCTTTATGTACATACAGTATGTACCCAGGGGTCTTGGAGGGGGGCACAGTTATTCAGTTCATGTTTTTGGAGATTGGAAATACACTTTCTTCAGCAAATTCATTGATTAGAATTTTGATAATCAATTAATCGTTTAGTCATTTATCAGGTAAAAATGCCAAACATTTGCTGGGTACAGCTTCACAAAAGGTAGGATTTGATTCATATCAGTATAAATAATTGATAATGAAAATAATAGTTGCAGCACTAGTACAAATTCCTCTCTGGCCAGTTTTTGTATATTTTTTAAATATATCTCAAAACATATTGTGATGTATGTGAAATGTATTTTTGAAATGTATGGTAGGGCTTATAACGACCATCTCTCCTCACAACAAATAAACTAAGCAACAACAACAGGAATAGATAAATAAATAAATTAATAAATAATATGAATTCAAGATGACAAGCTGAGACATAACTACATTGGATCACACAATCGAAATGACAACAGAAACAACAACGTGGAGAATGCAACAACAGTGAGATCCATAAAATGACAAGAGAAATGAAAATAAAGAGAGTCATTGGGACAAAACCAGTGATGTAGTGTTAAATAAAATGGTGGGCAAACGACCACAATATATATCAAGATGCCTGCAATTAATTTTTTCAGAATAGCATTCATTTATGCTTTTTTCCGTAAAAGACCTTATTCATTTTTGATGCTACTTTCCGGGAAGTGCAGACAGGTCTTGAGTCTACATCTGAAATTGTTATGAGATGTACAACCATTGGCAATATGAATGCAATTATTCCACAGTCAAGCTCCTCTATAGCTTATGGAGAACTCATACCGGGTAGTGCATAATCTGGGAAGGTGCAGGTTGTTAGACTGTCTGGTGTTATGAATACAAACTCAAAGTCAATTTTTGAAGGTCAATGGAATGCATTCTGGTTGATTTCTGTAAATAAAAACACAGCTTTGATATGCATTTATGTTGAATGGATAGAATATATAGTTGACAAAAGAGTGATGTTCTGCTGGTCAAAGTGGCAAATCTAAAAAATCTCTTCTGTAAAACATGGAGATGATTGAGGCAAATCTGGAAGACCAGGCAAAATATGTGAAGTGAGGTTAAATCAAACTATTATAGTGTTAAAAGACATCTATGACAAATCAATGTAATGCCTAGAGGCTTTGTTACTTTATTGCAAAGGGAATATATTTTTTCACCAATCATGACTCAGGAAAAATTAGCATGGCATGTGTTTTGCAGTAGGCTAGTTCTTGACTGAGAAAATGATGAAATGACATCTTTTAATATTCAGGAACAATTTTTTAAGTTAGAACCATTTGAAAATTCTTTCTAGACCAGAGTTTGCTTCATCTACCAATGTAGAAACATTTTTATTTAACAACATCAAGTTGGTATCATCAGAAAAAAGAACAGTAAGCTTTGATGAAGATACAGAAGCTGTGTCAATAATGCACACCAGAAATAACAAAGGCTCAAGAATGGAGCCCTGTGGGACACCGCTTGTTATTGTACTGCTGTGCCAACTGATTTACAACTACAAATTGTTGTCTTTCAAGAATGTAACTGTAGAGCCATTAATGTGAAGCCTATATTTGTTCCTTTGAAATTACCTAATTAATAATTAATTTTTTGGAAAGAGGGATTCAAACACCATTTGTGATGGGTAAACAGATGCAGAGTCATTCTGAACAAAATACAACAAAGAGTAATTCAATTCAGTGATTACAATATGATTTCTCATGGAATTGTGAGCAGTTATAATGATATAGCCACAGACATATTCTTGCAATGTAAGCATTTATTTATTCAGGAAAAAAGGTTTTCTATATTTTGGCAGTGGTGCATGTGTGTGTGTGCTTTTCACTGTCTGTGTTGTATGTATTGAGGGATGTGATATACAATAGTAGTTACAAAAGTTAAGATATCATTTTGTGTTACATATTTTTCCTGATTTATATCAGAGAGGACATGATGTCAAGAAAATACACCCCACACATAAGATTTCATAATATAATCTAATAACTAGTAGTATTACAAATAATACAACTAATTTATTACTAACACATATGATAGAGAGAAAACCACCACATTACAATATTTGCTTACTGATTTCATCAAGCAAAGGGTGAGAACGTGGCGAGAGGCGAGGGGTGACGGTAGGACCCTGGTGTTGGGAAGTAGCCGGTCCCTGGACTGTGGCGGCCTGATTCACAACACCAGCTGTCCCGCCCCACCAAGCCAGCAGGTGGCACTCCGACGCTGGATGTGGTTTTCCCACTGGGTTGGAGAGAAGTGGTTCCATCTCACTGCGCTCTCTCCAGGGGTGCAAACTCATCTCAGCTCTACCTCCATCTCTCTCTCTCCCTCTCTCTCCCTCTCTCCTAATCTCCGCTATGTCAGTGACAGCTGTGAAAAGAGAACATGCAAATTAGAATCTGAGGAAACCATTCGAGGTGAGAGAGAGCGAGAGAGAGAGAGGCATAGAGAGAGGTGGGAACTTTCTCTGGGTTCCTCTGGTTGACTCCTCATCACAAAGCCAGACATGAGGGATCCTGGGAGTCTCTGCCCCACCTCACTATAGCTGACAGGCATTAGGCCACCCACAACCCCCTGCTTCAGCACCGGTGCTTTTGCACTCCACGGCCCAACACCGCTCTCTATGCAGATTTTATAATCACACTACAGCAACGAGGTGTGTGTACGTGCGTGCGTGCGTGTGTATGTACGGTGAAGAGGGATATAAGCTTTTACTTAGCATATGAAATGAGTTGGGATTAGTATGAGATAAAGAGTAAAGTGAAGAGCAGAGGGAGCGTTAAGAGAGAGGTCACTCATAATTTCGGTTCTATGAACCACTTTAAATCTTCAAGACTGCTCTCACAGGCATCGAAATAGACGGCCGGGCTGAATTGAGCGACAAAAAAACATTGGCAGTTTCATCATAAATTGGGCACTTCAAATTAAAATGTTGTAGAATATCAGCATGATGAAAGAACATAAAATTGTTGAGCTTTTATTTATAGAAAGGGAAGTATCACATCTCAACCCTGTCAGCCCAGATCAGTGAGGTTGCGCCGTCTAATTCGTACCATGTATATTTTCTTTTTAGGCATCTAGAGCAACTTGCAATGAGTGAGCAGGTATGGGTTCATTGTCCGTTGATAGACACACTGACAGTTGTGGGAATCCAATTTGTAACCTTTTGGTTATGTGATGGTCTCTCTAACCACTAGGCCACCCTGCCAACTTGTGTCTACTATGGTCTCTGTCAAAAGATGAACCTCTTAACAAATTACCAGTAGTCAGTCTGGGGCAGCAGTCACACAGAGTTGTGAGTCATCCTCTAGATCCCAGTCTCTCAGTGTAGCAGCTGAAACTAAATGTCTTCTTGTCTAATTACGCTGGAAGTCTCCAACCAATATCTATATCGAACAAAACATCACAGATAGGCATGTCATTATTGCCTTAATTCATGGATTGGGAAAAGATAACTTCAATAAAAGATAACTTCTTAAAAGATAACTTTGATAACAAACGCCGTGCTCCAGCGCTAATTATTTAGTGATAAGCTCAGATGGAGAAGTTAAAAAGGTACAAAGCGAGCAGAACTCCTGGGACATTAAAGAGGCTCAGATGTCTAGTCAGAAGCGCAGAATGGGAAGACGGCACTGCCTATCATTAACAGCTAAATGGTGCCGAAGCAGCATGGGAGGCCAACTTAATGTACAACAATTCCCTCAGTAGGAAATGGGAAATGAATGGCAATCTCCTTCAGGTACACTTCCTCTCAAACCCAACTAAAATGACTGACAGGGAAATGTGTATAAGCTGGCTGTGTTTAGACAAGGGTGTAAGGACTGCATCAATGAATTCATAGTCAAAGGCAACTATGTATTTTCGACCTTCATCTTTTTTTTTGCTATACTGTAGCAATTGTGCTTTCCTTTGTTTGCTCTATCTGCCTCTCTCTCCATCTTGTTTGGCATGCAAGGCACTGTGGGTGCATAGCACTTGTTCTTCCTCTCACACCTGTCTCCTAGCTGTCCGTGTTGCTGTCCACTCAGGAACACTTCTCTAGAGAAAAGTATGTTTTTTTTTTGTACCATCATGAATAATTCGGGACTTTACAGTGGCCCCTTGTGCAGCTAATTCAATGTAGAGACACACCACCGAAATTCCACTATTGTACAGCAAGATTTGGCCACATATGATTCATATTTGTACATATCCTGTTGTTGCATGAATAGATCTAAAAGGTGCACATCCATTTTTTTGCGAGGCAAGGAGACAGTGTAGGCACACATGTCTCCATTTCGTATGAATTGATTTAAAATGTGTGCGGTGCGTTTTTACTGAGGTGACAAGATGGTGCGTGCACATGTGTAGCTCTGCTCGGAAGTGAAAAGGCTGCAACTAGGGGAGAAGGAGGAGACAGATATATTCATGAGGACTGGTGGACCACATGAATTCCATAGGAGAGCCACAAAAAGGAGTAAAAGCTGCAATGTGTTGGTGTTTTGTAATGGTTGTGTACCCTTCAATAAGCCTAGTGAAATCTTAGTAATTTGTCACATTTGTCATTTTGTCACACCTTTTTGGAACTCAACATTAGTATCATACATTAGGTTGTGAGGTTGGAATTATAAGGTTCTATCTCACTTTTTCTTACATCAAAATTGAGTTATCCACATATTCATGATCTTTGAATGTTACTTAATGCTTGTGTGGTGTTATCTTTTTTTTTAAATAACCTATTGGGGTTAAATATTTAAAAAGAAAGTACATGATCTTTGATGCTCATCTCAGAACTGCACTGCACCCACATACAACCTTACAATTCCAAGTTGACAGGATCACAGGTGCCACTCGTACATGCATATCACCAGTGTATATATATATTTGTCTCCATTCAGTGCTGTTTCTTTGTGACGGTGTCTTTTTTCCCTGGGCCAGTGTGAAGCTGATGGGAACGCGAGCAGCAGCTGAATTCCTTTAAATAGCCCTGCCTGCCTCATCATATGGTTGCTATGGCAGCCAGCCCCCAGCTCCGAGATAACGTCCACGCGCTCGGAGAGACCTCCTCCACCTGAACGCTATAGATCCACACCGCTGCTTGTGCAAGAGATTCACAGAACCAACACAGCCACTTAACGGCGAATGTACATGATGCTTTTTGTGAACGTCTACGTGTGCATGCCCGCGGTTTCGCAATCACCGACATTTGAGAAATAATCAATATTTGAGCTATGCTTTTGTGTGCGTGTGCATGTGTGTGTGTGTGTGTGATCAATCCGCTGTCTTTGTAGCTTCTCTTACAGGGTGAGAAAGAAAACCGGTCATTGAAAAAGAAAAAAAAAAAAAAAAAGGAGGAAGAGCGTCTGAAGGATATGAGGGAGGGAGAGATGGTGAGAGAAGAATAAAAAAAAAAAAGGGCAAGGTGGTAGAGAAAGAATATGATGGGAAAAAAAAAATCAAATGGTGTAGGAAGAGAGAGAGGGTGAAAGAAAAAAGATCAAAAGTGAAATAGATGAGTGAACAGATGGTACAAGAAACGGGGTGATAGAGAGAGAAATCAAGGGTGAAAAGGAGGACGAATGATCTGTGACATTTTGGAGAGAGCGAGGGAATTGAAAGATAGTCATAGATGGGATCCCTAGAAGAGAGAATGATGCTAGATGCCATCTTTCAAAGACGTCTCTTTCTTTTCTCAATTATTCCTTCTTTTCGTCTTCTTTTTTTTTTTACCACCTCTCTCCCATTCCCCTCCTCATAGATCTCTATCATTCCCAACCCCCATCCTTTGTCTTGTGTCCTCTCTCTCTCTCTCTCTTCTCGTCCTCCCTCCTCGGTTTTTACCCAAGCTCTCAATTAGTCAAATGTTTAGTCGGGGGTCAAATAGGACATTAACAATGCAAGATTTCAGGCAGCCGGTGTGTGTATTATGTGTGTGTGTGTGTTGCACATCTACTTGTGTATACATGGATGTACCTCTCAAGCTGACTTTGTCCTGAATCTCCCCTAAGTGCACTCAGAAAACCATTGTGAGGCTCAAAGGTGTGAAATCAATTAGTGAGAGAGAGAGAGAAAGAGCGAGAGAGGGAGAGAGAGAAAGAGAGAGAGAAAGAGAGAGAGAGAGAGAGAGAGAGAGAGAGAGAGAGAGAGATTTCAGGGTATCGGCAGGTTTCAGAAAGCCAAATGGAAGACTTTTTAAGACCTTTTTAATGCTACAAGTAATTAAATTTAAGACTAATTTAACAACCAAAATTAAAAAAAACCCAAATCTAATTCCACGTGGCTGATGAAAGTTCTGGAAAGATAAATAGGCAGTTTACGAAAAAGGACACCTGGAAATGAATTGTTTAGGGGCATGAAGTGCAACATTTTTGGCATTATTGTATTAATCCTGTTTTGTATTAATCTAAGAGCTGATATGCATACAGTATGGGCCAACTTCACTGTGACCAATTGAAGTGCAAATAAAGCAATAGTCCCATTCATATCTTTTGGTGAAACTACACAGTTGCCTTATTTCATTTGCCTTACTCTCCAATTCCGCCTTGACTGTATATGATGAATTGTAAAGAATCTGAATGCCACCATCTAATTTTATAGGTGCAACAAAATGAATCTTAATAAAAAAAATTGCATTACATGGTGAAAAAAAATATGCTATTAAAGGCCTTAAATTCAGATCAATAGTCATTTCATTAGTTTTTCTGACTTTTCAAGGACCTGCAGACACCCTGACAGTGAGCATATTCCCTGTTGTAACACATATAAAAGGTTGAACATGATTATGTTGCCTTTTGGAGACATAAAGTGAAAGAATCTTTAGTCTTGGGACAAATTCAGTATCTAGCCAGGTATATTTCCAACTTACCTTGGTGCACCTGAATCTATCTATGTCTATCAGCAACAGCCTGATAGACTGCCATGCGGGGTGAATCTCAACAGTCTTCACAAGCGTCCTCTTTGTCGACTCTTTTTCATGGAGCCTAAAAAGGGGAAACAAATCAGGAAAGAGGAGAAATCAAAAAGAAGTTCACGATTCCACCATGCAGCTTTATGTGTCTTGAAATGATTTCAGGGTAAAAAAAAAAAAAAAAAGAGTAGGATTTACAAAAGAGAGGAAGGCAAAAAAAGGAGGAAAAAAAGTCAATAAAGATGCACCCTCAATTTCCTCTTAAAACACACAGACAGGCTGATTGCATTTGAGAGAATTGGGCGCGCCTCAGCATCTCCTAATGCGTCTGTAAATTGAGTTGGAAAATGAGGATGTCTGTTGTCTGCACTTGGGATGGGAGCCAGCGAGGTAAAAAGCTTCGCTGTGGAAAAGCATCCTCCCCTCTCTGTGTTTTAGACCGACACTATTAACCGACAGACCTGCACTCATGTCAAACGCCGCTCTCCTCTACCCCACACCGCCTCGCGCTGAGCGAGGCGGAAAAAAAACTCACAATACTAATTTCTCTCGCTTTCTATAATGCTCTTTGCCTCTTGGCTTTCTCTCCTCCATCCGTCACATCTGAGCACAAACGGGAGCGCAAGAGGAATGAACTGTCCTCCTGAATGATGATACAGTATTTTAGGCATTAATATTATCTAGTAGCAGCACGCTGGAAGGGTATAAGGTGGTAGCAGGCGCATAAATAGAAATGACTTGCGCTCTGTTCTCCACTATTAAGGGGCTGCGGTGGTCAGGTCCGAGAGCGGCAGCGATAAGGACGGCGACTGAGCGTGTGCCAAGCCTCCATTTCCTCAGAGTGTGTGTCTCTTTACTCGCGTCTAAAAGGCCCTTCGCCAGATACAGGTACACACACACACACACACACACCCTGCTGTCCTCATGTTCCCTCTACTGAAAGATAAATATCAGCTCTATCGTGACGAGAAATGAATAGGAAAAAAAAGACAAAACAGTGAGAAAAAAACTGAAATATTCCTTTCCAACTTTCTGTTCTTCCCTCTCTCTCTCTTTTCCTATCTCTTCCTCTTCTTTTTGTCCCACAGTAGGTATGGTGGTGAGGACCATGAGGTCTTTTAAATGGGACCCAATGGTCACTGTAGATGGGAGCGTGGTTGCTATCCTTCCTGTAGCTGGGCTTCTCTCACAAATGCTTTCTACTTTATTCCTAGTTTCTTGTAATTCTTGTTTGTCAGCTAATAACGAATATAATCCTCCTGGGTATGCATTTTTCTCTCCATTAAAAAAAATAAAGCATTCCATGTGATGATTACCTAATATAATAGTAACCGTTCATATTTTGTGGTATTGTGGCCCCTGATTTGAACCACATGAATTACACAGAAGGCCAACTTTATCATAAGATCTTATTCTTCTGCCTTTCTCGCATTCATAGACAGAAACTTATTATAGAGTATATATATATTTTTTTTTTAAGAAAGCCGAATGCAAGCTCGGGAACAGGAATGAGACTCCCTGCCTTTAGCCGCGCCTTGAGCCCTGGACTGCTGTATTAATAGACACTAAACTAATGGCTCCATTATATTCAGGCACGTATCGGAAGACGAGAGAGAGAGAGGGAGCGAGAGAGAGAGAGAGAGAGAGAGAGAGAAAGAGAAAGAGAGAGAGAGAGAGAGAGAGAGAGAGAGAGAGAGATGCATTATTCAGTCTAGAAAGAAATGATTCCAATCAATAGCAAATAGCAGAGGTATCTTGATGTGGCAGGCAGACTCACATTCACATATGCCCTCTCTCTCTCTCTCCCTCTCTCTCACACACACGTATACACACACGCACGCGGACACACCCTGTTACGGACCCTCGCATGTGAACGTGCAGCGGTGCTTTTCCCCTCTTTTTTTTTTTTGATCCCTCCACTTCACTGTCTGTCCTCCCTGCTCTGTCTCTACCATTTGATTTAACAGCGTGGCCACACCGCGGCTTGACAAAAGCATTAGAAACAGCGGCGGAGATGTTAATGTGTAAACCCTTCCCTCGGCTGTCACATTCAAGACTTGGTACACACACACACACACACGCACACACACACTCCTTCTCCCATGAACACACGAGCCGCACACCCACACAGTTGCGATAAGGCCTAAGCGCTGGTAGTCATTTAGTTCAGCTTTGTCTTTTTACAGCGTCTCCCTGATGAACTGCAGAAAACGCTAGCACTTGCAGTATTCGAATTATTAGTAAAACGGCACAGCTTTAACTTAATCCAGCGATGCTTATAATCTGTGCTCTGTGTGCGAGTGTGTGTGTGTGTGTGTGTAGCCTAATAAGAATGGAAGAAAAAGTGGATATGTAAATGAGAGAATGCTGCTTATCTCTGTACCAAAGTGTGTGTGTGTGTGTGTGTGTGTGTGTGTGTGTGTGTGTGTGAAAAGGTACCCACCTCCCATCCTCTGAAAGCTTAGCATACAAACACAGCTTATGGAGGCTACTATTTCTTGGGAGTAACGCAATAAGACAGAGAATTGGTTTGAAAAAAAAGAGTAAGTAAATGAACTACTGAGGACCTTAGAGGAGTCGCTGCTCTCTCTCTCTCCCTCTCTCTCTCTCTCTGTGTCACAGCATATAGAGAAAGCATAAATCAAAATCGCCATCACTTGTTATCCCCTGTAAGAGTGAAAGCATTGGTTTTTGTGCTACAACACAGCTGCTCCATGTCCCTTGACTTGTCCTATTGACTGTTATAAATCAGGAACGGCAGCAATGTTTTATGGATTTCTCTGGATGGCTCTCTCCCTTTCTCTCTCTCTCTCTTAAGCGAGTGTATTATTTGATTGCGTTGCCTTTAGTTTGGTTTAAGTGCAGATCTATGAGTGTTCGAGATACTGCGCATAAATAAGCCCGGTAGCCGTAGACGGGCTTGGCATAGAGGCGTGCCAAAGGAGCACTAACCCTGATGACTCCTGGAGGTTGCCAGTTCTGGGCCGGGCAGGGCGGGCCTGGCTGGGTGGGTGGATGGATAGATGGATGGACGGATGGATGGATGGATGGATGGGCAGATAGCTGGATAGCTGGGTGGGTGGCTGGCTGCTGGGTGCTGGGCTGGCGAGGCAGAGAGCTGTAAAGATACAACAAGGTCAGCTCTTTGGCAGAACACATTCAGCACCTTAATGCCGGTCTGTGAAAACGCCGACGTTCTGAAGATGGTGGTCGTGAAGCTGAAAGGAGTCCGGCGACTCCCGAGCGCCACCGCCGCCTAAAGTGGAGTGCGCCGGTTTTATTTTCAAAGCAAAATGTAGGATTTTTTTTTTTTTTTATAGGCGCTAGGAAACACAATCATCAACTGTTAAGGCGGCTTGACATAATGGCTTCTTCAGTCTAGGTATATTGGGCTTGGTAATTATGGATTAGCAGAGATCTCCGGTGAGCAGAGACTTTCCCCTGACACAGAGCAGTCAGGAAAAAGCAAAAGCAGGATTACTCTTTCATAGACTTGCCACAAATGCACACGAAGGATACACATATACAAACAGAGGCACGCACGCACACACACACACACACACACACACACACACGCGCGCGCGCGCACACCTCAGACCTACACACTCTCGTCGGCCATCACAGACAGCGTGCCGGCACGGCAGCCATTTTGCAGGGCTGCTCTGGAATGTTCAATTAGGGTAATTGTTGCTTACGCCGTTATTTCTCAGCGTTACAGACATCATATACGCAACAAAGTAGCATTTCAGTCGCAGTGCCGTAACGCAAATGAAAAGGAGGACTCCTGACCGCGTGTTTCGACGTTTTCCTCCAGCGCAGAGGCCCCATAGTGTAACGCAGTATGTATATGATGGCCAGCATGTCAGTTATTGTGCAGCCATGTGCGAACTCCAATTTGGCATCAATGTATGTACGCTACACGGCTCGTTGTAACGTATGTGGGGGCGGGGTGGTGGTGGTGGTGGTGGGGGGGGGGCACACCCTACAGCTCAACAGCGCTCACATATGGAGGAGGGGATGAGTGTGTACGTGAGCTCAGAGAAAAGAGAGAGGAAATGGGATGGGTGAGAAGTGGAATAAAATGGAAGGAGAGAGAGAGAGAGAGAGAGAGAGAGAGAGACAGGAGGGAAGGGCACTGAAAGAGAGATGTACAGCTTGCTCTCGTCGCCACTGTCTTTACACGCAGACTATGCAGCCTGGTCATTGTTAATTCCATTCTGGAGAACCCGTGGGCTAACAATATGGATTACTCCGCTCACGTGATATAGAATAATGAACAGCCCGCTCTTGTCATACAGAAACTCTCTTTTCATAATATAAAATAATACTCATGAATAATACTACTGAATCCTCCTTTTCCAGGTTGTGAAATGCCCTCCTCTTTGCACGCAGAGCGGTCCGATGTCACTGTGGGCGAAGGCTCAGCCCGTGTACTTGCACTGTCATGGGTTCGAGCCAAGCTCTCCACCCATATCTTCCCCTCTCTCCCCTGAACTTTCCCGTCTCTTCCCGCACTGCACTGGCCAAAAAACGCCACAAAAATGATCTGAAAAAGATGGAGTCCTTCTTACATAAGAGACAGATTTGTCCAAAGAAAATGTTTCTCTCAGAATGTGGAATATTCTGTCCTTTGAATACAGAATAATGCCGCTGAAGAGTTTCCCTCTTAGATGTAGCGTTTTGTTCTTTCGAAATATAACACAGCAAACCAAAAAGCCGCCTTTTAGAAACTGAGCCCTCTGCCTTAAAATGTTCCTTTCATGTAGACTATTCCTAAAAATGTTAATTTACAGTACCACGAAGCAGACGACCCCCCCCCCCCCTTTTTTTACGGAGATCTGCAATCACATGGGCCGGATTTAACAAAGGCCACATAAGGATAAGAGCCCGTCTACTACAGCGGTTGACACAAAGAGGGGATTGAGAAGCCGGTGTCATATGGACGGGGTCCAAGCGGTCTAGAGCCGTGGAGTGGGAAGCCGAACGAGGACGTGCCGGTGCTGTGTGACGGCGGAGACGGGGTGGGACGAGGACCGGCTGTCATATGGGACAGGTTGAATCAGGGGCGTCGGAGAGAGGCAGAGCACTGGGACCGTAGCGGCGCAATGCGCACATGTGCTCTTTTTGCAGAGGAACGCTACCTACAGGCTGCACTCCCCGTCTGTCTCCTCGTCTCGCGCAGTCATGATCAAACATACTGTACGCTCCAATCTGACCGTTCATATATGACCGACTAACTCATACCCCCCCCCCCCCCCCTCCCCCTCCTCCTCCACACACACACACACGCACGCACACACACACCCAGCACGCGACACGAGAGCGTACGTAGGATCAGCTGATGCACAGCCGCCCCTTTGGTAGCCCTTTGTCTTGAGTTCATCGGTCAGTAATGGCCGGCAGTTCGGCACATACGCTCCCGCTGTCTGTCTCTCTCTCTCTCTCTCTCTCTCTCTCTCTCTCACACACACACACACACACACACACGCCGGTAGTCATGTGCGTGGCAGATGACCCCTCGGACACATGTGTTTAACCCCCTGTATTCTCCATGGTATGTTCAGCCCATCTATCACACATTCAAACGGCTTTACCCACGGTCCCAGTGTACTGTCATGACTGCCAATGACCCCCACCCCCCACTCTCCTCCCCACCCCACCCCACCCCATACCCCCCCCCCCTCCCACCCCCCAACCCCCTCCGTAGCCTCCGTGTCCTCAGCGAGAACCCCCTCCCCCCACTCCCCCCCCCCCCCCTCCCCCCAGGTGATCATCTGCCGTGACCGTGTCCTCCCATCACCGTGAGTCAGGAGCGTTTCGACGGGGTGGGGGGGGTGGAGGGGTGGGGGGAGCGAGAGAGAGAGTGAGGGAGTGAGAGAGAGAGAGGGCGAGAGAGCTAGAGAGACAGAGAGAACTTTCCCACCCATCGATGGCTGTGTGAGCGGTGCTACAGCGCCAGACAGAGGGGGCCCTTTGTCTTCCACTACTCACTGGGAGGGACGACGTACATACACACACACACACACACACATATATAAATATGTATATATATATTTACAATGTGGCATGGCTACAGCATACACACACTCGCCGAACATCAACCACTGTACATACACACACATTATACATTGCTACACTACGGGTACAGTGCTGAAACGCGGGATGCGACAACGCCTTGGTGACAACACCAATA
The DNA here is from genome assembly GCF_046629955.1 of Centroberyx affinis. Classification (NCBI taxonomy): domain Eukaryota; kingdom Metazoa; phylum Chordata; class Actinopteri; order Beryciformes; family Berycidae; genus Centroberyx; species Centroberyx affinis. The sequence continues at coordinate 1,469 of NW_027282040.1, read as the reverse complement.
TCCTGGAGCGCACCGGTGATTGTGCGCCTGTGTATGTAAATGTGCGTGGATTTGCTGTGTCTGTGGGAATGCAATGGTCAATGTGGAATCAGTCCATTGTGCACATCTACAGCACATGTGTGTGACTGTCAGTGTGTGTGCGTGTGTGTATGTGTGAGTGAGTGTGTGTCGTCAGACTCACCTGGCGGCACCCCTGGAGCCGGTTGTCGTGGCAATGCAGCCTCACAACTGGGGTTGCGGCGCTCTGACACCTGATGTCCCTCCTCCCTCCCTCTCTCTCTCTCTCTCTCTCTCTCTCTCTCTCTGCTGTAGTATAGGATCAGTAGCTACACCCTAGCACTGACAGAAGAGGGGGAGACAGAGAGGAGGGGTTCTTATTCAGACTGGCAGAGCGTACCACCCGCCGCCCGGAGACGAGGGGGTGCTGACGGGGGGGGGAGGGGTGGGTGGGGGGGGAGACAGTAGGCGAAGCCAGCGCTGTCGCTCCACAGAGGAGCCTGTGAAACCACCCTGCTGTCTGCGCCGACTTGGTCTCTCCCGGCTGCGGCCCCCCTGATTGGAGGACGCGCTTCCTGCTTCATCAAAATGTAAAATTCCAAGACAGAGAGCGAGTAGAGCAGCGTGTGTGTGTGTGTGTGTGAGAGTGAGAGAGAGAACGAGAGAGAGAGAGAGAGAGAGAGAGAGAGAGAGACTGAGTGTGTGTGTGCGTCTGAGAGAAAGACAGACAATGCGAGAGAAAAATGCGTGTGCCTTTTTGCGTGTATTTGTGAGATGCTTGTCATGGAGACTAGTATGTCTGTGTGCACGCGTGCAAAGTGTGTGAGTTTGTGTGTGTGTGTGTGTGTGTTCTACGATTGCCCGAGCATTCATGTAAATGTGTGTGTTTGCGCCTTTGTGTCAGGGAGACGGTATACAGGATGCCATTGTCTGTGTGGGCGTGTGATTGAGGGAGAGGTAGTCGAGGGAGAGACACAAGACAAAGAGAGCTAGAGATAGACAGAGAGACAGACGGACAGAGAGAGAGAGAGAGAGAGAGAGAGAGAGAGAGAGAGAGAGAGAGAGAGAGAGAGTGTGTGTGTGCGTGCGTGTGAGAAAAAGAAAGAGCAGTGTGTAACAGTATGGCCTGAGAGCTGTCATCATTAGTCTCTCTGCAGCGGCTGGTGTTTGGCTGCAAAGGGGCTTGTCAGTCAGCTTCTGTCACAACATGTCACACTGAACGCACACACACACACACACACACACACGCACACACCATAATCCCGGAGGAGAACATGTCAAGTTGGGGCCGACTGCGCTGACAGGCTGATCCAAACACACCCCCAACCTTTCACCCCCCCCCACCCCCACCCCCATTCACTGCAATGGTCACATGCCTTGATTTGTTTCACTGTGGAACCAACGCACATAGAGAAAGACGTAAAAAAAAAATCTGAAGAGAAGGGCACGTAGAACGGAGGCAAGTTAGGAAA